>NC_080545.1:91297150-91569650 GCF_028640845.1 Ahaetulla prasina
GTTTTAATAAGACTAAAAGGTAAAACGATGGAACAAAACAGTTAAAATAGTGGTGGGCTCCAAATTTTTGAACAACCGGTTCTCTGCCCTGACTGGCTGGGGGAGGGATGACGGGGGTGTGTGTGTGTGTCATGTGACTGAGTGGGCGTGGCCAACTCTACATCACTTGTGTGAGTGGTACCTGTATGGGACAGGCAGGGTTGGGGAGGGAATCAGGGGTCTCCGGTGGGGGGGGGGCAGGAGGAAAGAAAGATCCAACCTGTGTGTATGTGAGAGTGAGAGAGACTGCATCAAGCTATACTGAGAAAGCTGGCTGTAAGAGGAAGAGAACCTGGGTAAGTCAGACCCAGACGCTTCCCAGGTCCCCTGATCCCAGAAGTAGCAACCTCACACTCTTCCCCTCTCTGCTAGCCCACTTCTTTGCACAGGATCGCCCAGCAACGGAGACGGAGAGGGAGAAGGGGGCAGCGTTAGCCGCTAGCATTGAGGGGAGAGCGCCACACAGAAATGGCAGCACACGGAAACGCTGCCCTCACTCTCCATCTCCATTGCTGGGCGATCCCATGTGAAGAAGCAGGCTAGTAGAGAGGGAAAGTGTGCGAGGTTGCTGCTTCCATGATAAGGGGACCCGGGACACGTCTGGGACCTGCTCACCCAGTTTCTCTTCCTCTCACAACCAGCTTTTTTGGGGTCATTTTCAGGCCGTTTTTCAGGCCGTTTTCAGGCTGTTTTTTGGGTCACTTTGGACCGAAAAGCAGCTTGGAAATGGCCCAAAATCTGTATGAAAATGTCCCAAAAAACAGGCTGAAAACAGTATGTTTTTTGGCCATTTTTCAGCCCGTTTTCAGGCCGATTTTTGGGCCGATTTTGGCCGGAAAAACAGTCTGGAAACGGCCTGTTTGGGGGGCATTTTCCAGGCCGTTTTTCATCCAATTTTGGCCAGAAAAACGGCCCTTAAAACGGCCAAAAAATGGGTGGAACCGGGCCAGCCGGTGGTCCAGTTTGCCAGATCTCCAAACTGTGTCGAATTGGAACACCCGGTTCTGGCGAACTGGTACGAGCCTGCAGCAGCCCACCTCTGAGTTAAACAAAAGGTAGAAAATCAGCAACAATTACATTCTTCAATTCAATGTATAGAAGAGTTCTTCCGTAAATACGCTATTCTGCAGGCTATTCTGCGAATCAGCACAGTGATTGAGAGACAGAGATTCGAGGCTATTTCTTCTGAACCCAAGAGATCATGTAGAGCAGGAGTGTCAACTCAACGCCCGGGGCCCAGATATGGCTGGTGGGATGCTTAGATCTGGCCTGTGGGGCTGCCCTGGAAACAGTGGAGGACTGGCCCACGGTGCCTCTGCTAGCAAAAACGGAGCTCGGGGGGGACCACAGGTGGCCCTCCGGAACTCCATTTTCATTGGCAGAGGGTTTTATGAGTCCATTGCATCCAAAAATGGAGCTTGGGAGCGCTCGGGCCACCACAGGCGCCTCCGACAGGAGTGATGTCAATCTGGCCACGCCCATCCTGGCCCCCTGAGGTCAAACACAACCCTGATGGGGGCCTCAATGAAATCGAGTTTGACACCGATTTCATGTCGAGCAATGAAATGACTCTCCGGGTTGGTAGGGGGGGGGAGATCAAAGGAAGAAGAAATTTATCTATTTTGGCCCTCGGCATAAATCAGCTGAAGGAAGATCTGGATGTCGAAAATGGGCAGCATGAAACCCTCAGCGTTAACATAAAAGGTGCCTTGAAGACATGCACATTCTAGCCTTCAAGTTCCCAATCTAATCTGTAGTCTGGAATCCGTAGAAAGAAAACCTTTTACGTTTGTGGGATATAGCCATCCAGCTCTGACGCTCTGCTGTACATAATGATGAACAATGAATTGTTTGGTTAGGCCAATTATCTCTTCTAGACTTCCTTTTCCTTTTGTGGGGCACTTGGGGAAGATATGGTGAGATCCATGCCTCCTAGCCCAGCGTTTCTCAACCTTGGAAACTTTCAAATATATGAACTTCAGCTGCTAGAATTCCCCAGCCAACCTCCATCACATATTCCAATGAATCTTTGGCATAAATTTACAGAGTCTTTTGGCAGTTAGTTTGTTTAAGAGGAGTTTCCCCTAACTGAGGTAGATATGCCAGAAACAATGTCAAACATTCCTAGCTGACATATCAATCATCTCTCTCTCTTTGCCACTGTCTGTCTGTCTGTCTGTCTCTCTCTCTCTCTCATCTATCTAATCATCTATCTAATCTATCATCTAGCTATCTAGCTATCATCTATAGCTATCATCTAGCTATCATCTATCTAATCTATCTATCTATTTATCATCCATCTATCTATCATCTAGCTATTATCTATCTAATCTATCATCTAACTAGCTAGCTAGCTATCTATCTCTATCTAGCTATCATCTATCTACCTATCTACCTATAACTACCTACCTCCACACACAAACACACACACACACACATCTATCTGTCTGTCTACCTATCATCTATCTATCTCACGCATAGAGACACAAACTCACATTCATCTGGAAGCAATATTTTGGAAAACATTTTTTTTTTAAATTTTAAGTTCCTAACTCATCTAAGGGAGGAGAAGTCGCTATTTCTTTTGCTTCCAAGTTGAGAAGACATAGAGTCGCTGCACTTGCAATCATTATCTGTTATGCCAACCTGACTGTAGCAATGTTGTGGCTTTATGTTTTTCAACAAGCCCCTCCTCTTACCAAGTCAATATGCTAACTCAATTAAAAGTATGATAAATATTTTCAGCACCGTGGACATTCGTTCCAGAATTGCCCCAGTTGAAATGCCAACGGAAGGCAGAGAGGGTAGTGAATAGATCTTCTCTTAGAGCAGGGGTCTGCAAACTTGGCTCTTTTAAGACTTGTGGACTTCAACTCCCAGAGTTCCTCAGCCAGCAAAGCTTTCTGGTGAGCAAAGCTGGCTGAGTAACTCTGGGAGTTGAAGTCCACAAGTCTTAAAAGAGCCAAGTTTGCAGACCCCTGCTCTAAGAGTGTGGCTATTATGCGCTTTCAAAGGAATTGGTTTGGTTGATTCGGGGCGGGAGTAGGAGAACTCTCTTCTGGAGATTTGCAAAGCGAATTGCTTTGGGCTGGTTGGCAATTGCAGCTTTGACATTTGGGTCCGATTCCATGCTTCCTCTCTTGCCTATTTCCATAGTTTTCTTCCATAGTGTGATCCTTACTGCTTTGTCTAAATCAGGGGTCCCCAACCCCCAGTCTATGGACCGGCACTGGGCCATGGCATGCCAGAAACCAAGCCATGCAAACAAGGGAAGCCCCAGCTGCAGGATGCAGGAAGCATGTGAAAGCAGTCCCTCTCCAGTCCACGGAAAAACCTCTCACCGTGGAACCGGTCCTGGTGCCCAAAAGTTTGTGGGCTGTTGGTCTAAATGCTTAGATAAATTAAAATTAAAATATATGACTTGTTAACCAGTGTTTCTGAATACCTCATCTTGCAACTGAAAAAAGAAGTAGCTACACTATTTTTTGTGAGGGGAACAAAGAGGAAAAAGAGCTGAATTCTTTAAAAGGACTTTTTCAGTGAAATATTCTTTCTGATGATTTCCGTGTCCAGGTATCAAATCCATCATTGTAGCCAGGGATGGGTTGCTGGGAGTTTGCAGCGGTTTGGGAGAACCTCTAGCTAAGATTCTGTGCAGTTCGGAGAACCCCCAAATCTCACTCCTGGCTGGCCCCGCTCACCCCGTATCTCCCAGGTGTCCCCATGCATCCTGTTTTGGATGCAGGTAAATGCAGGGTGCGTGAGGAGGCTAGGGGAGGGCGAAAAATAGGCCTACCAAAAGTTTGGGAAGGCTGGAAACAAGCCCGGAGAGTGCCTCCGGAGCCTGGGGAGGCCATTTTTGCCCTCCTGGAGGTTCAAGGAAAGCCTCCAGAGCTCAGGGAGGGCAAAATCGCCCCCCTCCCATCATGGTGCAGGAGACCAACTAGGCCACGCCACCATGGCCATGCCCACCCAGCACCTGGGCAGAGCACCCCTTGCTAAAAGTTTTGAATCCCACCCCTGACTGTAGCAACACTTTAGCAATAACAATAGCCCTTACACTTATATACCGCTTCACGATGCTTTACAGGCCTCTCTAAGCGGTTTACTGAGTCAGCATCTTGCCCCCAATAATCTGAGTCCTCATTTTCTGTCCTCAGAAGGTTGGAAGCCTGAGTCAACCTTGAGCCAGTCCGGATCAAACTCCAGACTGTGGGCAAAGTTTGCCTGCAATACTGCACGTAGCCACTGTGGCCAATAGCTCCTTATTGACCAATACCGTTTGAAATGAAAACCAGAAATGTTTCTTCTTAACTACAAACAGTTAGTCATATGCCACTGTTCTCTACACACACAACACATCAACTACATTTTTGTGGGTTTCAGTAAAGTCAGGCATAGGAGACAATGTTATTGGGTTGACAGCATAGAATAGAATAGAATTCTTTATTGGCCAAGTGTGAATGGACACACAAGGAATTTGTCTTGGTGCATATGCTCTCAGTGTATTCTTCGGATGGTCCAAGTAGATTACAGCTCTTCCTCTTTACTCTTTCCCATACAGTTTATTTCTCTGAAATTGGAATAATCAATATTCAGATTTTCCTGAAAGAAATTAAAATGTGCAAACCTATAGTAGGAATTAGTTCCATTTGTTTAGAATAGAATAGAATAGAATAGAATAGAATAGAATAGAATAGAATAGAATAGAATAGAATAGAATAGAATAGAATAGAATAGAATAGAAGGAAAGGGTAGAATAGACTAGAATAGAATAGAATAGAATAGACTAGAATAGAATAGAATAGAATAGGAATTCTTTATTGGCCAAGTGTGACTGGACACACAAGGAATTTGTCTTGGTGCATACGCTCTTGGTGTGCATTAAAGCATAGATAGTATTTACTTGTATTATCAGAAATAATACCATGCATTTTCTAGAAAAAAGAAAATCTCTTTTTTGCCCCTATCAGTCCTCATTCAATACGATGAAAGAGAAATCATGTTAGATGTTTATTTCATGAGAGAAGAGGATTTTAGAGAAAAAGGCCGCAGGTAAAGGGCATTTGTTTTGTGAAAACGTTCAAGGGTTGTGTTAACGCTCGATTTTTCGTTCCGCAGTCCAATGCTCTGATGCCTCTCTGTGTATCTTTTCTTGTGGGAACTTCTGCCACTTACCATTTCTTTGAGTCTGGAAATTGTAGACAACAATAACAAGGAGGCTTTGTGTTCATAGAATGCTGCAAAGCGATTTTATGCATGTGTTCAAGAACTTGAGGGTTTTTGTTGTTGTTTTTTTCTTCCTTAAACACTCTGCGCTAAGAGCTGGTGTTTTCTTCAAGAACTCAAAGATGCGGTGACTTTGAGGGTCAGCCAAGAGGATATTGTTGGTGAGAAAACCAAGGGCACGTGAGAAGCGAAGTAGAGATAAGACAAACATGGGGCAAAACCATGAGGGATTGAACATGGAGACTGGAGAGAGAAGGGAAGTCAAGCACACACGGTGCATGAGAGAGAGAGAGAGAGAAATTAAAGCACATACATTGAGTAGATGTGACAAGCTGAGCATATGCAGTGCCTAGTTGGGGGAAATATCTTCTTATATAAATCTCTCGCAAGCAATTAAGTAAAATTCATGTCCCTGTGAATGGCAGGGTTTGGGTGGGTTCGTTTTTGTTTTTTTTTAACGATGAAGGCAGATCTTTACTTGTTTGGTACTCATGCTTACACTGATATTTTTTTTAATTCATTTTTTCCTGGCAAGGTTTATATTCTCCCACCAGGTCCAGTGGAATCGAGAGCTTTTCTTTTGTTACAACTGCACATGGATGAATATTTTTTTTTTTTTGGTCTATGTAGATTTAGATGTTCCAGTTGTAAACTTGGTCCTGATGAGGTTTAAGAAAAACAGTTGCAGGAACTGGGTAGAATAGAATAGAATAGAATAGAATAGAATTTTTATTGGCCAAGTGTGATTGGACACACAAGGAATTTGTCTTGGTGCATATGCTCTCAGTGTACATAAAAGAAAAGATACGTTCATCAAGGTACAACATTTACAACACAATTGATGATCAATATATCAATGTAAATCATAAGGATTGCCAGCAACAAGTTATAGTCATACAGTCATAAGTGGAAAGAGATGGGTGATGGGAACTATGAAACGATTAATAGTATGTCTAGTTTAATGAAAAGAAGGACACGGGGAGACATGATAGCAGTCTTCCAATATCTCAGGGGCTGCCCCAAAGAAGAGGGAGTCAAACTATTCTCGAAAGCACCTGAAGGCAGGACAAGAAACTAATCAAGGAGAGGAGCAACCTAGAATTAAGGAGAAATTTCCTGACAGTTAGAACAATTAGCCAGGGGAACAACTTGCCTCCAGAAGTTGTGAATGCTCCAACACTGGAAGTTTTTAAGAAGATGTTGGCTAACCATTTGTTTAAAAATTTTTAGGGTCTCCTCCAAGGTCTCTTCCAACTCTGTGTTTCTTTTATTGGAACTATAGCTCCAATTTCCCATTCAACAGTGGAAAATGCTAGGTGGTGTTAACTACATGAAGCTCATACTGAGTTTCCTTCAACAGATGGGGAGCCTAGCCCAGTAATAAAGCAGTGTTTTGATTGCAGAAAAATCCTGGTTCAATCTTCAGCATCCCCAGAAAGGTGGAGATATTCCCTAGTCCAGGGGTCTGCAAACTCGGCTCTTTTAAGACTTGTGGACTTCAACTCCCAGAGCTGGCTGAAGAACTCTGGGAGTTGAAGTCCACAAGTCTTAAAAGAGCAAAGCTGGCTGAGGAACTCTGGGAGTTGAAGTCCACAAGTCTTAAAAGAGCAAAGTTTGCAGACCCCTGCCCTAGTCGCCTGGCTTAAACCCTAGAAACCTATTGTCGGTTAGTGTTGACAAAAATTAGGCATGTAATAATTTTTGTCCACTGCTAGTCCAGAAACTAATTAAGTGTACAGTAGCTTCCTACGTTCCTAGGATTTCATACACGATCCAGTTGACAAAGTACAGTGAAACCTATTGATATTAGGGTGGTCTTCATGCCATGTCTGTCAATTGCTCCATTGCTGGTGTGAAAACCACACTTAAACCGGGCTCATCGCTGTTGTGTTATGAGTAAACTATTAAGGGTTGGTGTCTCGGTGATTTGAATGAAGAGGTGGATGATATGTTTATTAGTCACAAATATTGTTATGACACAAAACTGATGGGGTAGCTAATACTCTAGAAGATCAAAACAAAATTCAGACGACCTTGTTAAATTAAAGCTAAAAATAACAGAATTAAAAAAAATCAATTGCCAGAATGCCAAATCTTTCATTGAGGGATTCAAATATGTAGGTATAAAATGGAGGATACTTAACCTGATGGAAAAACGTGTTGGAACTGCAGACGATAACAACCGGAATATGAGTCAGCAGTGGGACTTAGCTTTTAAAAAGACAAATACAACATATGGTTGCATCGATCGAAATACAACTTCCAAATTTCAGGACATAACACTTTTGCTTCATGTATGGCGCTGTAACTTAAAACTGGGCTTTTAGAAAGATTCACATCAAACGGAATCGGCACAGAGCAGAAAACTAAGAAAGCTACAAGAAAAGAATAAGAAAATCAGTACAGTATTTTTTTTCTTCCTTGAGAAAACACAACTGAAAGGGACGGGCACTTTTCAAGTATTTGAAAAGATGTCACAAAGAGAAAGAGCGTGACCTGTTTTCTCTTATCCCAGAATAGAGGGGATGAAATAAATTCTAAGAAAGTATAATGTGGTTAAAGGCTGGGGGGGGGGGGACTTGCAAACAGTTAAAAGCAGCACAGGAGTGGTCCCAATTATCCAGAGAGGTGGTAGACTCCCATTCGCCAAGGACTTTTGAGCAAAGGGTTGACAGTCCTCCGTCTGAGATGCTTTGATTTGAATTCCTGTATTGCGCAGAGGGTTGGACTTGATGGTTTCAGGGACCTCTTTCAATCCTCTAATCCAGGGGGATCAAACTTGATTTCATTGAGGGCCGCGTCAGGGTTGTGTTTGACATCAGGGAGCGGGGATGAGTGTCAGTGGTGGGTTTCAAAAATTTTTACTACCGGTTCTGTGGGTGTGGTTTGGTGGCTGTGGCATGGCTTGGCGGGTGTGGCAGGGAAAGGATACTGCAAAAATCCCCATTTCCTCCCAATCAGCTGGGACTCGGGAGGCAGAGAATAGATGGGGACGGGGCCAGTCAGAATTTTTACAACCAGTTTTCCGAACTACTCAAAATTTCCGCTATTGGATCTCTAGAACTGGTCAGAACCAGCTGAAATCCACCTCTGGTGGGTGTGGCCAGGTGGACATGGCCATCTCAATGTCACTCATGTTGGAGGCACCTGTGGCGGCCCGAGTGCTCTGCCAGTGAAAACGGGCTCCCAAGCTCCGTTTTCGGCTGCGATGGTCTCCTGTAACCCTCTGCCAGTGACAATGGAGCTCAGGAGGGCCCCATATGGCCCTCCAAGCTTCATTTTCTCTGGCAGAGGCACTGTGGGCCAGTCCTTTGCTGTTTCCAGGGCAGCTCTGCAGGCCAGATCTAAGCACCCCACAGGCTGGATCCAGAGTTGGACACCCCTGCTCTAATCCTACGAATCTCTTGACTTTCAACTGACAACTCTCCCTCTTTTGGGCCATAAATAACAATACGTAGGGGAGGAAATGAACCAACCATAGGAGCAATTATTATCAGTGTTTACCTAGGTAAGTGTGAATGAGAAAGGATCAGCTATTATTTAGATAACCTTGAAAATGCAACTTTGGACATAGAGTTTATCCAAAATTCATGTTCGTTGTACTGATGACACTGTAACCATGTCATCCCCATCTCCTTCTGCCTTCCATCTTTTCCAATAGCGGGGTCTTTTCTAAGGAGTCCTCTCTTCTCATTTGCTGGCCAAAGTATTTGAGCTTCAGTATCTGCCCTTCCAAAGAACAGTTAAGGTTGACTTTCTTTAGGATCGACTGACTGGATCTCCTTGCTGTCCAAGGGACTCTGAAGAGTCTTCTCCAGCACCACAATTCGAAAGCATTGGTCACCGAAGACCTTCGAGCAAAGGCTTGACAGTCAGAATCAAGTCTCTTTTTAATCTTTGGCATTGTGGCATTGGGAATGCGCAACAAACCATACCTTGCTAAATTCCATTTCAGAGAAAAAAGAAAGGGAGATAGGAAGGGAGACAATTCATAGATCCATAGATAACTGGAAAGGCAGATCAAAAACACCTCCAATCCCAAATCTATGCCAAGCGGATTTGAAATTTCAAATTAGCATCATCTGGACTGCACATTATCTATCCTTCCATCCATCCATCCATCCACCAATATCTATTTATATCTATCTATCTATCTATCTATCTATCTATCTATCTATCTATCTATCTATCTATCTATTTATCTATCGATCTATCCATCTATCTATTTAGCATCTAGCATCTCTATCTATCATCTACCTATCATCTATCATCCATTGTCTATTTATCATCTACCATCTATCTATCTATCGATCTATCAATCTATTTATCTTTAACATCTATCTATCATCTGTCTGTCTATCTATCTGTTTATCATCTATCTATTTATCATCTTTCATCTATCTATTTATCTATCTATTGTCTGTCTGTCTGTCTATCTGTTTATCATCTATCTATTTATCATCTATCTTCTATCTATTTATCTATCATCTGACCGTTTATCTATCTATCTATCATCTATCTATCTATCTATCCATCCATCCATCCATCCATCCATCCATCCATCCATCCATCCATCCATCCATCTATCATCAAATTTATTTACTGCCCCTTTCATATCCAATTAGACAATTAGACCTACTGGGACCCTTATATTAAGACAACGTATTTCATGTGTAGTCAGAATTCAAAAGCCACACATAACATAACACAGCCCTTTATTTGAACAAAACAGTTCACTTGAGATCTGCAGATGTGGGCCTGATTGAGATCAATTGCAGGGGTGACCCAGAATTATTGATTTCCATTCTTTTTATTTCATCTGTTTCTTCCATTCCATTTTTGCCTACAGTTATTTTTAAGTTTTCCGTGCTTTTACGTTCAGTATTTTGGGATGGCTTACTGACTAAACAACAATAAAGTTATCAAACTGAAAGTAAAAGTTAGCACCTACAGTCCATTGAGGTCCTGCCCTTGGCAGGAAAGTGCTGAGCAACCTGCAGGAAACTCATTGCTATGTACATGTATTCATAGATCAAGATCTTTGATCTATGGATAGACAGCAAAGGTAGGACAAAAATTTTTTTAAAAAAAGGAAGGAGGGGGGAATAATTAAATCATTTGAGGGTGCTGTTGTGTGCTGCAAAAGGCATTTTCTGCTTTACAAGGCACGTTGGCTTGGAACCATACCCAGATCTCATTTCTGATTCTCTTCCCTCTCCTCTTTCTCCTTTTTTTTTGGTCACCATATGATGCTCAGGGACTCCAGAGAGCCTAGCAGAGAAAGAGAGGCAGCTTATGGGCATGATCAATCAGCTGACCAGTTTGCGGGAGCAGCTGCTGGCAGCTCACGACGAGCAGAAGAAATTGGCGGCCTCGCAAATTGAGAAGCAGCGCCAGCAAATGGAGCTGGCCAAGCAGCAGCAAGAACAGGTGAGCGGTTATTAAAAGGGACTTTTAATCTAGTCCTGCTCTGGCATCAGGGAGGCAGGAGATTAGCACTCTATTAACGCGTCTTTATTTCTAAGAGGGGCTGAAATATTCACGGAACTGTTCCCAGAGGGCTGGAAGATTTTTTTTAAAAAAGAAAGAAAGTTAAATGGAATATACAACAGGAGGTGTTATTTTCAGCATGTGGTGGAAGAGAGGAGCAGATCCCCGAGTTTTTGACATAATATTATCCAAACCAGTGGTTCTCAACCTTTATAGTGCTGCGACCCCTCTAATACAATTCCCCACGATGTGGCGACCCCAACCATAAAATTATTTTCATTTTGAATTTATCGCGCCTGAAGCCGTATTGGCTAGCGATCTGAACTGCTTGCGATTGCCTTGAGGATGGAGGCATTAAAGCGGAGACTCCTCCCCTATTAAGTTTATCGCACCTGAAGCCAGATTAGGCTAGCGATTGGGAGTGATTGCAGCTGGCTTGAGAGGGAGAAATCAGAGCAAAGATTTCTCTCTTTTTTAATTCATCGCACCTGAAGCCGAATTCGGCTAGCGATTTGAAGAGCCTGCAGCTGGCTTGTGGAGTCAACCATTGGAGCGCGATTCTTCGACTCGCAAGTATACTTCCCATATTTCCGATGGTCTTAGGCGACCCCTGGCAAATTGTCATTTGACCCCCAACGGGGTCCCGACCCTCAGGTTGAGAACCGCTGGTCCAAACTATGGAGAGTGTGTTCGAAGTGGGGTTCTTAAAACCACCTCCCCCTAATCCTGCTCTTACTTCCCTGCCCCAAAGATCGGGGGTGGCCCCAGGTAGCCCTATCAGAGGGGTGTCCAAACCTGGCAACTTTAAGACTTGTGGTCTTCAACTCCCAGAATTCCTCAGCCAGCAAAGCAAAGCTGGCCGAGGAATTCTGGGAGTTGAAGTCCACAAGCTTTGCTGGCTGAGGAATTCTGGGAGTTGAAGTCCACAAGTCTTAAAGTTGCCAAGTTTGGACACCCTTGCCCTATCAAAAAAGTAGGGTTGAGAGACAAGATTAGGGGCAAGGCACCTTAAATGTGCCTTTCCTCCCCACTCTTTCAGTTTAAAATCCATTTAATTCTGACTCCGTTAAATTTTATACGGCAGGTAGTCCTCAACGTACGACCTCGATCGAGCCCAGCATTTCTGTTACTAAGTGAGGCACTTGTTAAATGAGTTGTATGCCTCGTTTGACGACCTATCTTGCCACCATTGTTAAGGGAATCAGTGCAGTTGTTAAGTTAGCAACACAAGGGTTAAGTGAATCTGGCTTCCCCATTGACTTCGCTAGTCCGAAGGTCGCAAAAAGAGATCGCATGACCCTGGGACACTGCAAATGGTCATAAATACGAATCAATGGTCAAGTGTCTGAAATTTTGATCACGCTACCATGGGGATGCTGCAACGGCCGTGAGTGAGAAAAATCGGTCATAGCTCACTTTTTTCCAGTGCTGTTGTAACTTCAAATGGTCACTAAATAAATCATTGTAAGCTGAGGACTACCTGCCAATAGTTTGAAGTGTTGTTTTAACAAATATGACCCCAGGGCAGTGCAATTGTCATAAATTCATGCCAATCGTGCCCAAATTTTGGTCATGTGGCCATGGAGATGCTGCAACAACAGTCATAAGTGTGAAAAATGGTCATAAATCGCTTTTTTTTCCAATGCTGTTGTAAATTCAAAAAGGCCATTAAGTGAATGACTATAAATCGAGGACTACCTGAACTTTAGAATTACTGACTTGACTATGTATAAAGTTTTTTTACACGGATGTTTGGCTTCTGATACTTTCTCATAATTGTCATAATGTGCGCAGTAAAATCTCAAATCTTCTTCCATTCTGAAATTCATTGGGTATATTCCAGTGGTGGGATTCAGCCGGTTCTGTCCGAACTGGTAGTGGCGACTGTGGGAGGCTCCGCCCACCCGCCTAGATGTAATGCACGAGCACTGCGTATTCGCGGAAGGTCGTGCACATGCACAGAACGCGCGCTCACATTAGCGAACCGGTAGGTAAGATAAGTGAATCCCACCTCTGGTATATTCACTGGACACTCCTACCCATGTTTAACTGAACCATGGCTTATTCGACATAATTGTCTGTGTTTGCCTATATCACACTCAGCCATAAGCCATAAGGATGTGGATTTGCATAAGATACTAATCCAACCTCACTGTCTAGATCACGACTGTCAGTCAGAAGAGGCAAACACCAAATTCCACTTCAGCAAAATTGGGGTCATCCCAAATCTAGGATTAGAATTCATTTATAGTGAAGTAAAAAATGGGCCTTCTTCCAGATTGGACAAACTGACCCGGAATGGGAGAAATTGGAATTTGGTAACATTCATCCTTGGCTGAAACCATTATTTCTCAACCTTGGCAGCTTGAAAATGGGTGGACCGGGAGAGGGAGGAGGGATAGAATTCCCTCTAGCTGGCAGGGGAATTCTGGGAGTTGAAGTCCATCCATCTTCAAGCTGCCATGTTTGAGAACCCCTGACTTAAACTAAATATCTGAAGGATCGTCCATTTGGATGGATCAAGAGGTGGTCCCCGCCCCCTTCCTTTAATCCAAATCTGAATTTTTTGCCACCTCATTTACAAAATAGTTTGTAATTTTTAATAATTTTATTTTAAGTGTGTTATTAAATATAATAATCATTTTAAATTTAGTAATTTAATAATAAATAAATTTTTACTACATACAGGCTTCTTGCCTTCTTTATCCACCCTGAACAAAATCAAGATAATTTTGTAGGATCAAAGGATCAACGCAGGGCAAAAAAAAGAAAAAAAAAAGAGATATAATCAGCAACTTGGACAAAATTAAAAGGAATTAAACAGATTCATGGGGGTTGAAGTGTTCAGGGACTACTTATCATTAGGATGGTGAATGTCAACTCCTAGGCTATCAGTGAGCTTGTCGATCGGAAAGGTTGGCAGTTCAGCAATTCGAATCCTTACTACAGGTCTCCTTCGTGCATAGGGGGATGGACTAGATGACCTCCATGGTCCCTTCCATTATTGTTACAGTGTCTGAGGAACACAAGTTAGAAAACGCTATGGCTTTCGTGGGTATTTACCGTTGTGTCATCCATCGTGAGCCTTCTAATATTCTTAGAATTGGATGAGAAAATATTTTCCAACCACCCCCATCCGAAATCACTTTTTTTCCCGTGTAAGAACACGCTTTCAACTATGACTGCTACACATAATCAATACTTTATTGGATAATAGAATGGATGTGTCAATGGGTTTAATTTGAACAAGACTGTTTATGCACAAAGATCTAAGCAAAGGTTGGAAACACTGGTCTTTTGAGACAGACCCACGCACAGATGCAAACATGCATAACCTGCGCACGCTATTAAATTACATCTACGTGTGTTGACCCTACAGATTGCAAGACAGCAGCAGCAACTTCTGCAACAGCAACACAAAATCAACCTCCTTCAGCAACAGATCCAGGTCAGAGATTATGAATCTGTCCATTATTTCAATTATTTAAGTCCATTTTCCATTCCTTTCTACTGTCTTCGATTCAGAGATGCAGAGCCAGTCATTAACAGAGGGGTTCCGTATACGTAGACGGATGTCAGGTTTAAATTCAGGTTTGTGACTTGAGGTTGGAGTGTAGCGTGTTTTTCCGCGTATAAGATGCTGCTTTTCCTTTAAAACGTTTACTTGAAAATGGAGGGGCATCTTGTACACAGGAGGCCGAGAAGAGAAGGGGTGGCCCATCCCGGTCCTCCAGCTCTGCCGCATATGCCGGACGAGCCTCTACCTTATACGCATCTATATATTTCCTCTCTATTGTAGTTGTTGTTCCTGTATCACATTGCCACTCTAGGTTTCATCTCTATTGGTCCTGTGATGCATTTCCTGTTGTTGTATTACTCACTCTCTAATAAGATGGTTTCTGCACCGTGGTGGCTCGTAGCGTGCTTACTTACTTACTCTACATGAAACACTGGGGTGTCTTCTAGATGGAAAAAATACGGTATATCGGTTTATTCTGGTTGAATTCTATATGAGTGAGGCAGTGGTGGGATTCTCCTGAGTTATAACAATCGGTTCGGTGATTGCGCGCTTTGCACGTGTGTGTAATTTGAACAAATCTTCACTTCTGGATTTATTTGGAGGAGTAACACAGCTGATTCGTGCGGCAATCAGCTCTGCCGCGTGAATCGGCTGAGGAGATAAAAGTAGGAAAATAGTGCGGGCAGGCGGGTGGGCCCATCTGATTGTTGGGGCAAACTGGTTTTCTCCCAGCTGATCGTCGGAGCTACCGGTTCACCCAAACCGGTCTGAACCGGTAGAATCCCACCACTGGTCCATTAAAAGCTGGATGGAAGGGGCCTAAGGAGACACATTTTTATTTATTTATTTGCATTTATATCCCTCCCTTCTCCGAAGACTCAGGGCGGCTTACACTATGTCAAGCAATAGTCTTCATCCATTTGTATATTATACAAAGTCAACTTATTGCCCCCAACAATCTGGGTCCTCATTTTATCTACCTTATAAAGGATGGAAGGCTGAGTCAACCTTGGGCCTGGTGGGGCTTGAACCTGCAGTAACTGCAAGCAGCTGCTGTTAATAACAGACTGTCTTACCAGTCTGAGCCACAGAGGCCCAACATGGGTTGAGGGAGACATAGCTCAAGCCCAGTTGATTTAAATGCCTCTACACAATGTCTCTAACCACAATTGATTTTCGGTGATGCATGGTGTTAAATGAACAGCTGCTTTTCTTGGAAAAATATCTGCAGGGGCCTTTGGAGACACATTTATCACAACCATGAAAAACCCCATTCATTTGCTTGGTAGCTGGCACATTGGTACCGTACATAAACGGAATGGACCATGTCGTTCACGTTCCTTCTCACAATGGGAAGCCAGTTCACACAGAAACTTTTTTTTTGTGGAACAATCATGGCATGTGGGCAGTGCCATCTATCACATAGCCAACCATACAGGTGATGGGGAATTATTTCTGTTGTGGCTGTAAATCCAAGATCCTGTTCTGCGACAGTAGGTAGGATGAAGTGTAGAACAGGGGTCTCCAACCTTGGCAACTTTCAGACTTGTGGACTTCAACTCCCAGAATTCCTCAGCCAACTTGTTGAAGTCCACAAGTCTGAAAGTTGCCAAGGTTGGAGACCCCTGGTCTAGAAAACAAATCTTGCATATTCTTCTAAGGCACAGGGTTATGCAAATGTTCTAACTATGTTCCTTGATTGGTTGGCATTTCTTACATAATTAAAAAGGGAAAAGAGAAAAAAATAGGTTTCTGTACATTAGGAAAATTATGGCCGTAAACAAGTCCAGTAAAGTATATTTTCTGAAAACTTGTTTTTACTACTGGAAGTAATAACTTGCCCATGATGCTCAGTGCAGGAGAAAATTTGGGCTTAATTGGAGGTCTTTTCCAACTGTTTTTCCAAATTCTGCTCATTCTGATCACAAAGTTGACAAAATTGTGAGAAAATGACTGCAAAATGACACATCAATGTTAAGACATCATGGTTTGAATATCTAAGACAACAGTGTTTCTCCTCCTCTTCCTCTTTTGTTTCAAATCCTACTTCCTAGAGCCAATTTTCTATTCTTGTGCACACTGTGTGAAGTGTTCATTGATTTTAATTTACATTACATAAACTATCCTAATTTTTTGAGAGTTGTATTGTCGGAGGATTGATTTATTGACTGACTGATTTGATTTGATTTATATAGCTGCCCAACTGACATATGTGGCTTACAGTTCAATAAATAAAATTCATAAATCACACTGTATAAAAAAAATAAAAATAAAACATGTAGCAGCCAGCCGTCATCCAACCAATTACCTCTCAGCCAGGAGATAGTCTCTATCCCACTCCAGGTTTAGGCATAAAGCCAAAATTTATGGAAAGCCCTGAGGAAGAGGGACAATCTTAAGAGAAAGATGTTGCAAAAAGTGGGCGCCATAGCAGAAAAGGGGCTCTCTTTCTGGAGCCCACAAACCAAAAGTAGCTAGAACATGTCTCTCATCAGGTAGGATCAAGACAAGACATCTGGAAAAAGACAGTATTGTAAATAACCTGATCCCAAGCCATGATGGTCTTTAAAGGTGACAACGCACACCTCGAATTGGACACACACTGACTGCACACCAGCAGTCAGTAACGCTTGGAGAGCAATGGTGTCTCATACTCGGAAGTAATCAGTGCCAGTAACTATCTCCACCAGGGGAGTCAAACTTGCGTCGTCATGGGGGTGTCACGTCACGTATCGTGACTTTCTCCCCCCCCCTTCGCTAAAGTGAGCATGGACATTGCCAGCCCATGACGCATCCGGTCTGCGGGCCGCGAGTTTGACAGCCCTGATCTATACCCATCACATTCTGCAGTATTTGAAGCTTCCGAACGTTGCTCACATAAAGCCCATTGCATTAATCCAGTCTGGACATCACAAGGGCACCAGTGACCTTGAGCAGAGCCTTCCAGAATGGGCACTAATGTACAACCTCAAGTTGTGCAAAAGGCCTTCTTACTCACAGCTGCCACCTACTCTTAGAGACGAGTTACAGCTTGGCAAACTCCTAAATGCCATGCCATGCCATGCTGTGACTTCCCCTTCCTTCCTTTCTTCCTTCCTTCCTTCCTTCCTCCCTCCCTCCCTCCCTCCCTCCCTCCCTCCTTCCCTGTTTCCTATTTTATTTTAAGCTGACATTTGAACCTCCCAATGCCCTGAGCTGAGCATGCTAAGTGGTGAATGTTTTTTTTCAAAAAAAAAAAAAATACAGGGGTCCCTTCTACCCCGTAGAGCTGATGATGGTGTACATTGTTTTCCTCCTACAAATTGTGCTGGTAACGCACCAGAAAACAAACAAGTGTCTAACCTAGAAAATTCCTAGCTAACCCAGGACCTGACACCCATTGCTATCCGTTCCATCCATCTAGCTACAAACCCCATCCTAGGATTCCCTGGCCTCATTTTGTATCCAGTGAGGTTTGGCGATCTCTCTAAAAAACGCATTTCCCTGCGTTCTAAGATTCAGGCTGCCTTGGAGCAAACATTTCGGTTTCCAGACTCCGTCCTTCCTTGGGAAGAAAGGTATTTGCTTCTCCTGGCCGCCACTCTTTTGCAACGTGGCCAACTCCCAGGCATCTCTTACCCCGCGGGCATTTTTAAGAATGCTTTTATTTTATTTATTTATTTCCCGCCATATGCTGTGCATATGGAATGGCCCAGCAGGACGCCATGGGGGCAAAGAGAGGAGACGAAAACTCTTGTCCACTGAACTGACCTGCTATGGGGAGCATTAATACACCATATGATTCGCATCTCAACCATGTGGAGACCATGGAGTCATGAGCACCTTTCCTTGGCAGCCAGAAAAGGCCGTTTCTGCTGAGGGAAGGTGAAAAAAGAGAGAGGGAGAAAGAGAGAGAGGGAGAGAGATGATTGAAGCAAAATAACAATACATTTTTTTTTTTACTGCTGGCTGGTGAAGGAGTTTAGGACATTGTTTTCTTTATATCTCCGTCCGCCCCTAATTGACGATGCTTTAAAATTGAATGACTAGCAGTCAAAACGTGTTTGCTTCAAGCTGAGAAGAAAAATGCCGGTGTCGGTGCTTCCAAACTGATTGCGCTTTGTACACAAGTGACAGCCGCAGTCACTTTGAGTGACTGATAAGTGGGAAGCTTTGCAGCTTATCAAGGAATGTGCAGCCGAATAAGAAAAGGACTTTGAGCCATTCAGATGCGTTGGCATGTTCAGAATCACATCTCACATCCCACATCAGCCTCGGGGAAGAGCTGGGAGACATTGCATACAAGTCAATGTTGTACCCCTCCAGCTTGCTGGCTGGAGGGAAAAACTCAGGGTAACAGGGCGACGTCACACAGTTTCTCGGTGTTTCCCCGAAAAGGACAGCGTTGTTCTGAGTGTCGTAGGCTGATCAGTAGAGAGGGAGGAGAACTTTTGCCTGACCTCCTTCCCTGTGAATTTTATTTTGAACTGAGTGAAGAGCACTGATGATGTCACCTAGTTTGGTAATGAAACGTCTGCAGCCAAGCTCAGAGAGCATCAAGGAAATCAAAGGTGGGGTATTCAGCCGGTTCAGACCAGTTCGCCCGAACCTGTAGCAGAAATCCGCCCACCCACCCCAACTCTATGCCATCCTATTTAGGCACATTTTTGAGGCCGGGCGCATGCGCAGAAGGCATGCGAGCAAGCAAAGCTCATGTGCGGAAGGACGTGCGTGTATTCATATTTGTGAACCAGTAGGGAAAGTAAATGAATACTACCCCTGAAGGAAATGTTTGCAACCAAGAACCCCTCAGTTCAACCCTGAACTACAAATTTTCTCATTTATCGGTTATTTATTCCACCAACTCATGGGTAGGTGGAGTTGCTGATTGGCAAATTGTATGTCCTGTGTTCAGTCTATTAAAAAAAAAAATCACATTGCAGG
The DNA here is from genome assembly GCF_028640845.1 of Ahaetulla prasina. Taxonomy (NCBI): domain Eukaryota; kingdom Metazoa; phylum Chordata; class Lepidosauria; order Squamata; family Colubridae; genus Ahaetulla; species Ahaetulla prasina. The sequence goes on from NC_080545.1 coordinate 91,316,352, forward strand.
CTACGAGTAGAGATTCTGTTTTCCAGAACCTGAAGACTCGCTTTGATTTAGCAACAAGAGAGATAGTAGGAAGCAACTTCTAGGGAGATGCTGCCCTTTAAATCCAATATCAAATATTTATTTCGGACACACTTGTTAACAGCTCTTTAAAGCAGCTGCATCTTTTTCTGGATTTTCATAGTAGCCACGTGATCCCGGGAAGTTATACATTTGAGTTAAGAAGGCGGTAGTGAGGTATGACAAATGTTTGCGGGCAGGTGTCAGTACAGCCTCCTGCACCTACGATTCCTATTCTTAAAGCAGCTGCATCTTTTCCTGGGATCTCACAATAGCCACACAGTCCTGGGAAAGAACACATTTGTGCTGATAACTTATCCATCCTCATTACACAGCACCTTTTCAGTCTCAGATCGAAGCACAGCACATCCCTACCAACTTCTTATGCTATATATCCATGAGGTTGATTGGACTATGTGGAATTTCTGGTACAGAAAGTCCTCAACTTACAACCAGGGGTGGAATTCAGCCGGTTCATAGCGGTTCGGGCAAACCGATAGTTGTGACCTTCGGGTGGGCCTGTCCACCCACCCCGGCGTTATGCTGTCCTATTTAGCTGCATATTTTAAGCTGCGTGTACATGCGTATACAAGCACGCACCAAGCAAAGCGCATGTGCAGAAGGCCACATGCTCAAATTTTTGGTGCTAGGGCAAACTGGTTGTTAAATTATGTAATTTTTTTTTTGTCACAACAGTATACATAAGCATCAACATAAAACAACAACCCATCATATAAGCATATATATGAGCAAAAGTATGCAATAACTATATTAATTTGAAATAATGAAAGGAAACAATAGGACAGGAACGGTAGGCACTTTTGTGCTCTTATGCACGCCCCTTATAGTCCTCTTAGGAATGGGGTGAGGTCAATAGTAGACAGTTTTTGGTTAAAGCTTTGGGGATTTTGAGAAGAGACCACAGAGTCAGGCAGTGTGTTCCAAGCATTAACAACTCTGTTACAAAAGTCATATTTTCTGCAATCAAGATTGAAGCGGTTAACATTAATTTTAAATCTATTGTTTGTTCTTGTATTATTGCGATTGAAGCCGAAGAAGTCTTTAACAGGAAGGACATTGCAATAGATGATTCTGTGTGTTAAACACAGGTCTTGTCGGAGTCGGCGGAGTTCTAAGTTTTCTAATCCCAGGATTTCAAGTCTGGTGGCATAAGGTATTTTGTTGTTTTCAGAGGAGCGGAGAACTCTTCTTGTAAAATATTTCTGGACGCGTTCAATTGTATTAATGTCTTAATATCTTAATTATCTTAATTGTATTAATGTCTTAATTATCTGCTTACAACCACAACTGAGCCCGAAATTGCTGAGCGAGACAGTTGTTAAGTGAGTTTTGCGCCATTTTATGATTTTTCTTGCCACAGTTGTTAAGGGAATCACTGCAGTTATTAAGTTAGTAGCATGGTTGTTAAGTGAAGCTGGCTTCCCCATTGACTTTGCTTGTCAAATGTGATCACAAGATCCCAGCACACTGCAAACTTCACAAATACACGCTAATTGCCAAGCGTCTGAATTTTGTTCATGTGACCGCGGGGATGCTGCGAAGGTCTTAAGTGTGAAAAGTGGTCATAAGTCACTAAAAGAACATCCGTAAGTTGAGGACTATGTCGTGTCCCACTCCTCCGCTGACGGCCGGGTCAGGGAAATCCGAATCAGGCTTGCCTCTGCAGCTCTGCCCAAAGTCCTAGCAAAGTCCTCAGAGCAGGCAGGAGACCAGTAAGTGACTTCAGCAAGATAAGTTCGACTTTGCCTGACTCAGAGACTGCCAGAAAGCAGATCCTTTATATAGGCCATGGGGTGTGGCTCCATGACTCAGCACTCATTAAGGCCTGCCCCTCCCTTCCTTCTGTTGCCTCTGCCTATCCAGTCTTCTGATGCGAGGGTCACTCCAATCAGCAGCTGTTGGAAATAAACTTTCCTCAGGCTCACATGCTGTGGAGGAGGGGGAGGGGTCTAGCTGCTCCGTTTGCCTGGGCATGGAGCCAGGGCTGGGGCCGGGGGGTGCTCCCTCCTCTGCAGCCTGCTTAGGCATGGAGCCAGGGCCGGGGCCGGGAGATGCCCCCTCCTCAGCCTGTCTGGGCATGGAGCCAGGGCTGGGGCCGGGAGGACATTCTTCAGCGTTCGGAAGCAGATAAGCAGACCCCGGCTGCGGTGAGAGCGGGCAAGACACAACAGACTACCTGTACGCAAAGTGAATTTTAGGGCTTTTGTTTTTGTTCTCAACATCCAAATGGGGAAACTAATTTTGATCATTATGCAACCTGAAATCTGAGGAACAAGGAAGGCTGTGAGGCAGGCAGCGTGAATCTAGGGACATCTGGTTGTGTACATCCCAACAGTTGTAGCATGGACTTCGGCCCTCCTTTTATAAAGGCTGTGTATAATGTCAAAATTGTGTTCAGTGTGATTTTACGTATGGGATAAGATAAGGCCGACTAGTTTATCCCATGTTTATATTAGGGGAATGTTTATTAATATTACTTAATGCTTAATAATATTTAAAATAGGCATAGTTTATTTTTATGCTCCCTTATGAGCAAAATTCTTAATTCTGGATATTTGATTTTTTTTATTAAGTTTGGAACTTCTATGGAGTTACAAAATATTATTCCGATTGATGGGGCATTGTCTCAATGGTGGGTTTCAAAATTTTTTATTACTGGTTCTGTGAGTGTGGCTTGGTGGGTGTGGCACGGCTTTTTTTTTTAAATTGCATTTATATTCCGCCCTTCTCCGAAGACTCAGGGCGGCTTACACTATGTTAGCAATAGTCTTCATTCTATTTGTATATTTATATACAAAGTCAACTTTTATTGCCCCCCCAAACAATCTGGGTCCTCATTTTACCTACCTTATAAAGGATGGAAGGCTGAGTCAACCTTGGGCATGGTGGGACTAGAACCTGCAGTAATTGCTGGCAGCTGTTGTTAATAACACAGAGGCTCCAGAGGCTTGGTGGGCGTAGCTTGGTGGGTGTGGCAGGGGAAGGATACTGCCAAATCCCCATTCCCTCCCAATCAGCTAGGACTTGCGAGGCAGAGAATAGATGGGCGCAGGTGCAGTCAGAATTTTTACTACCGGTTCTCCAAACTACTCAAAATTCCCACTACCGGTTCTCCAGAACTGGTCAGAACCTGCTGAAACCCACCTCTGCATTGTCTGGAAAATAGTGCCTTCCCAAAGTGAAGAAGTTGATCATCAGCTAAAATAAAGAAGGCCGCATTGTATTAACTTCAATCCTGTATGCGCAATTTTGACATTTTCCTGTAGCCTCTTTGCTAACAAATTGCTAAGATTTGTCCAGAGTGACTCCCAAGAAATGTAAATGTGCCAGCAAATGATTCATTTCCCCTCCCCCCCACTCCTGTTGAAAGCATCATGGCAGCTTCCCTTTTACACATTATCTCTCTAAAGACGAGGTTTTTTTTATTTGTAGGACGTTTAGCAAGTACAATCTGAAGTCTGTATACAAGGTTTCTTTTTCTGATTAGTTGCATTGTACATTTGCTAGAGTTTCTAGCACCCATTACATTTTGCAGGGATGATTTAGTGGTTTAGTGTTACAATACAATTTGAAATATGGTTTTATTATTAGGAATTACATTTCTGTCTCATTCTTCCTTTACGCAAGTTGCTACGGTTTTAAGACAGAGGATCGACGTTTGCCAAGCAAATTCCTGTGGCATTTAACAGATATATCAGCAAAAAAAAAATGATATCACATAAAGATATTAATTTTTAGAAATAGACATATGTCTATTTTTGTACTGAGTGAATATTTAGATGGCATGATTTTGCTGATTACATCCACTTTAAAATACCACCCCAAGCTACTTTTCAGTTTATCAAATGCAATTGTTCTTTGATTTCTTCAATCCCTGATAATTCAATCCAGGTCCATGTAGTTATATTTCCTACAGAAGTATTGGTGATTTCAATATAACCTATTAGATGTTTATATTTCTGGTACTTTGAGATATCCAATTTAATTCCCAGATGCAACTTGGATTTTCCAATATCCCTGATGGTTTTAGTAAATCCGAAGAATGTGAATTCTAGTCCGGCCTTAGACATGAAAGCCAGCTGGGTAACTTTGGGCCAATCCCCAGGAGACGGTGAGTTCTAGTCTCACCTTAGGCCCCAAAGCCGGCTGGGTGACTTTATATGAGTCACTTTTTCTCAGCCCAACTCACCTCACAAGGTTGTTGTCGTGGGGAAAATAGGAGAAGGGAGGTGTGTTGGAAACTGTATGTTTGCTGCCTTGAGTTATTTGTTAAAAAATATCTGCAGGCTATAAAACAAATAAATACAATTAAGAAAGGCGAGAAGAAACTAGAGTTAAAGGTTGTCAACATGTCACCTGTTGAGATTTTAGTTCCCAAAAAAACCCTCAAACCGGCATAGTTAATTGCAAGAATTATGGCAAACACGTGCAAACCCTCAGACCCAATCGTGGAATCCAATTTTTTTTTACTACTGGTTCTGTGGGCATGGCTTGGTGGGCGTGGCGGGGAAGGATACTGCAAAATCTCCATTCCCACCCCACTCCAGGGGAAGGATACTGCAAAATCTCCATTCCCACCCCACTCCTGGGGGAAGGGCCTCTGTGGCTCAGGCTGGTAAGACAGTCTGTTATTAACAGCAGCTGCTTGCAATTACTGCAGGTTCAAGCCCCACCAGGCCCAAGGTAGACTCAGCCTTCCATCCTTTATAAGGTAGGTAAAATGAGGACCCAGATTGTTGGGGGCAATAAGTTGACTTTGTATATAATATACAAATGGATGAAGACTATTGCTTGACATAGTGTAAGCCGCCCTGAGTCTTTGGAGAAGGGCGGGATATAAATGCAAATAATAATAATAAAAAAGGATATTGCAAACTCCCATTCCCACCCCACTCTGGGGCAAGCCAGAGGTGGTATTTGCCGGTTCTCTGAACTACTCAAAATTTCTGCTACCAGTTCTCCAGAACCTGCTGAATTTCACCCCTGATGAGCCCTCACCAACTTCTTGGGACCCTTGGAATGGCTGAGCAGTAATTTTTCTGACCATGGACCTCATTGTCCTGGAGCCTTGGACTCGTTTTTCAGCCTTTACCCAATTTGCTAAGGTTTCCCCATGAATATTCATCTATTTTCCTCTTGTCTTTATTTCCAAAAACTAAAAAAAATCCAACCCGTTCCTTCCTAACTAAGCCCTTCTATTTGAAATGAGTGAGAATACTCCAGAGTAAGGAGAATGGGGATTGTACCTAGGGAGTGCGGGAGGGGGGGCGGGGGGGGGAGAGAGAGAAGAGAAGAAAGCCACCAAACCAGTCCCATTATTTGTTGGAGGTTTTTCTTCTGCACCCATTGTCTGCTTCTCTTTTTGTTGTGCGTAGCAGGTGTTTCTTTCACTGCACCAAAGCTGGCAGTAGAAGAGTTTCTTTTGTGATGCCTCCTTGGAGACTTTTGATTAAACTCTTCTTTATGGCGACGATGCCAAGTTGCACATGGAATCTGTGTGGAAACAAACGCTTTCAACTTCTTCATTTATTCTCATTGCTCAAGCCTTTCTTCCTCTCCTCCCTGCGTTATCTGCCATTTGCCAGCTAAATCTATAAGCAGATCTTATTCCTGGCCACCAATCCTTTAAATAATAATAATAATAATAATAATAATAAACTCTTCTTTTAGCAATCCTGAATGGGTTTTAGCTCTTGGTTTGAAAATCAGTGGTGAACGAAAATAATTAAAAAGGGAAAAAAATGTTTAAGAAATTATTTTTAAAAAATAATAATTAAAAGAAAAGGTAATAGAGTTGTGACGATGCTTATGCCCTACCTTAAAAAAAACTCTCCAGTTAGTACTTTGAAGGAAAGAGGAGGGTAAAAAAGAAAGGAAAGGCCAAAGAGTTTGAAAGAATACAGTACATTTTGTAAGTAAAAAATGGTGGTTACTAGGTGCAAATAGAAATACACATTATTTCCATAGCAAGGAAGACAAAGCAGGAATGGTTTAACTTGATTACTTTATTTAAAGAGAAAAATACGTTCTTATTTGGATATCCTTTCTGGGATTTGGGCTTGTGAAGAAAAAAAAATGAAACTTTGATTTTGGTTTTGTTGATTAGAAAGATTTGGTGTTATAGAAATGGCTAGTTATATATTAATGTGCAAAACTAAAAAGTTGAGCTTGGGGTGTGTTTATCTTGTACTGTGCTAGGAAGAGTTGGTAGTCAATGCCCCCATTTCTTTCTTTTTCTCTTCCCCCTTGTATCTCTCTCACCGCCCTTTCCCCTGTTCTCTTTCCCTCCCTTAATTTCCTATTTTCTTTTCTTCTTTGTATTTTATATAATAAAAAATAAAAATGAAAAAAAAAGTCTCCAGTTCAATCCCTTGTATAAAAAGGGGACAATTTGACAATTTTGAGGGCTGGTACCTGCTTAAAAAGGGCTGAGCTTGTCAATCGAAAGGTCGGCGGTTCAGCAGTTCAAATCCCTAGTGCTGTGTAACGGGGTGAGCTCCTGTTCCTTGTCCCAGCTTCTGCCAAACTAGCAGTTCAAAAGCACGTAAAAAATGCAAGTAGAAAAATAGGGACCACCTTTGGTGGGAAGGTAACAGCGTTCCGTGCACCTTTGGCGTTGAGTCATGCCGGCCACATGACCACGGAGACGTCTTTGGACAGTGCTGGTTCTTCGGTTTTGAAACAGAGATGAGCACTGCCCCCTAGAGTCGGGAACGACTAGCACATAATTGCGAGGGGAACCTTACCTTTTACAAGCTTAGATCGTTCAAAGCTAGATAGACCATAAAGTCTATTCCCCTAATTTTAATGCAATTTCTAAGATCAGTATGAAACCAGATTGGTGCCTTGAGAGATTGTGCCAAAACAGCAGGCTGTTTTGAGGAAAATATTTATCAGAATATCCCTCTCCAGGTAAAGTTTTGGGTAGTTATGAAATATGAAAATATTCAGGTTTTTGTTTTTTTCAGAAAAATATTGCCCTGGATAGTGAGGCTATCAAATCTGTGTGAACAAAAAAATAATAATCTAGAATCACATTTCTCTTACTTCAGCCCAACCTCATTTCTTCTCCTTGAGATTTGAATGTAACAAAATCTCCACAGCTATTACCTTACAGTCATGTCAATCCATGTATATTTTCATGATTATATAAAATCACTCTGGAGAAAAGAAAAAGTCCAAATAAGAGAAAAAAAAGTGGATAATATGGACACTTTTTTAGAGATTTGGAAGGAAGGATTTGAATGTTCAGAAAACAGTGTAGTCAAAATATTTGAATATAACGAAGGGAAAAGCAGAGAGCGCTCTATTGTCAAAGACATGTATTGTGTTTTAAATCTTCATTTTAGAAATAGAATCATCTATTACAATGTCCTTCCTGTCGAAGACTACTTCAGCTTCAATTGCAACAATACACGAGCACACAAAGGATTTAAGCTTAATGTTAACCGCTCCAATCTTGATTGCAGAAAACATGATTTCAGTAACAGAGTTGTTAATGCTTGGAATAAACTACCTGATTCTGTGATCTCTTCCCAAAATCCCCAAAGCTTCAATCAAAAACTGTCTACTATTGACCTCACCCCATTTCTAAGAGGTCTGTAAGGGGCATGCATAAGAGCACAAGCGTGCCTACCGTTCCTGTCCTATTGTTTCCCTTCGTTATATCCAATTAATATAGTTATTACATAGTCATACTTATATATATATGCTTATATATTGTAAAGTTATTACATGCTTATGCTTATATATACTGTGTGACAAAAATAAATAAATAAAAATAAAATAAACTCATCAAACAATACAAAACTACGGAAGCCTTTTCAGTTGTGTCTTTACCACGAGCTAGCAAATCTAACTATCTTGTGGCCGAGTGAGTTTTGCATCTATTCCATTATGTCCGTCTCCATTTTAAAAAAATAAAAACACATTTTTCCTAATATCCAGAACTTCTTGAAATGCATGGATTTTTGTGGGGATCTTCTATTATCCATAATGCTTAAGTGGCATTGTCATTTTATAATATTCTTCCTCAGTGTCTGAAACAAGGGCAAATAACATGGGCCATGATGTCATGCCACAAATAATGCAAATTAAATTTATTTATTTATTTATTTATTTATTTATTTATTTATTTATTTATTTATTTATTTATAAAATTTATTGGCTGACCATCTTCCCACAAGGAAACGCTGCGGTTACTCATTCAACCACCTCCACTGTGCTGTTCCCCACAGTAGACTTGGAACTGATCTCGGGACGCTTCGGATTTTAACATTATTGTTCTTTTTTATTTTTTATTTTTATTACTATTCTATTGCATACGGGTAGTCCTCGACTTACGACCACAATTGAGCCCAACTTTTCTCTGGGGAAGGGAGACATTTGTCAAGAGAGTTTTTGCCCCATTTGACACCCTTTCTTGCCACGGTCGCTAAGCGAATCACTGCAGATGATAAGTTAGGAAGCCGGTTGTTAAGTGAATCTGGCTGCCCCTTTGACTTTGCCTGTCAGAAGGTCACAAAAGGGGGGATCACACATGACCGGTAACGGTCGTAAGTATGAACCGATGGCCAAGCATCTAAATTTTGATCACATGATCATGGGGATGCCTCAAAGATCTTAAGTCCCTTTTTTTCAGTGCCGTTGTAGCTTTGGATGGTCACTAAATGAACCGTTGTAAGTTGAGGACTACCTGCAGCCTTAATTTTGCCAGTCAACTTTCCATGGATAACCTTTCCAAGGGGATGCGGATGTCTCTACTCAGTTAGACATCAACAGATGAATTATCCTTCCATCTTCTATGCTTCAGCTATTGTCTCTACTCCCAGCTCACACCTGCATTCATGTTTAATCCCTTTATCCCCCTGAGGGAAGAAGGCAAGACTGGTCCTGGGGCAGACCAAGAAACTTCTCAAAACTACACAAAGATTCGGATCACAAAGATTTGAGTGACACCCTAAGCCCACCTGTCCTGAAAGCGAGCTGAGAACACGTGTCCCTTTGAGGAGAAGTCGGGAACTGTCTGTATACGGAGAGAAAAAAAAATCTATTTTTGAAAGATTGCTTTTCTTCCCGGTCTCACAATGGAAATGTCAGAACTAAAGAAGAATAAATGCAATATTGGCTGCAATAAACCGAGGAAAGAAAATGTTCTTTTGTATTATCAGGGGACAAAGTCAAAGCGTGTTGACATGTACCGAGATGCAAGACAAAACAGCCCGGAGTTTGCAAAGATCACAAACTTATCTGAGGCTTTAGGAAGAGAAGCAACCGAATTTAAAATAGGGATATATTTTTTTTTCTATAAACAGTACACAGTTTGAAAACCAACTGCATTCACCGCTATGTTTGATTGAGAGAAACGTATTGAAATCTAATTCCTTCTAGTGCTTGTGAAAAATGGAACTTAGGAAATTGATCCCATTTGTCTAACTCCATCCTCGCTTTTATCTATATTTTAGATATAAAGAAGGTTTGTCTTTATCTCTGCGTTCTTAGAGCCTCTTAGAAGGCAATGAAATACATACCGTATATACTCGAATATAAGCCGATCCGAGTATAAGCCGAGGTCCCCAATTTTACCCCAAAAAACTGGGGTAAACTGGGGACTCGAGTATAAGCCGAGGGTGGGAAATGAGGCAGCTACCGGTCAGGGAAACCCTCCCTCCCTCAGCCGAGAAGGCTGGCGGCTCCCCCGCCCCGCCCTCTCACTGCACCGGCAGGGCTTCCCCGCGGTAAAGCCAAAGGCCGCCAAGTTTGGACCATCCGTATAATGTGAAAAAGAAGAAAAAACTCGAGTATAAGCCGTATATACTCGAGTATAAGCCGAGGGGACGTTTTTCAGCACAAAAAACGTGCTGAAAAACTCGGCTTATACTCGAGTATATACGGTATATAAAATATATCTCCTTGAAGTTCTTACTGGTCTTCATTTGGGCTGGGTAACACAGCTAATCCTCCACTTACAGTATACGGTATTTGTTAAATGAATTTTGCCCCATTTTACGAACGTTCTTGCCACCGTTGTTAAGTGAATCACTGCAGTTGTCAAGTTAGTAACATGGTTGTTAAGTGAATCTGGCTTCCCATTTGACTCTGCTTAGTAGGAAGGTCACAAAAGGGGATCATGTGACCCCGGGACACTGCAACCATCATAAATATGTACCTGTTGCCAAGCATCCAAATTTTGATCACATGACCATGGGGAGGCTGCAACGGTCGTAAGTGTGAAAAACGGTCATAAACCACTTTTTCCAGTGCCGTTGTAGCTTTGAACAGTCACTAAATTGTCTGAACTGTGTAAGTCAAGGACAACCGGTAAAGCTTTGATTACACCGATTTCCCACAAGTGTCACTATTTTTATTTTGCATCTCCCTAATGGATCCCTCTTCTTTTAATTTTTCCCAACTATCAAATTATAAAAAGCTCTATCTCTCCCTAATACTCATACACACACACATACACACACACACACACCTGGATTTATGTTTCGGTTGTCAACTTGAAAATATGTTCTTGTCTTCAATTTCCTTGTAATCACAGGTCTGTCTACCTGACTGGCTCACGGCTTGTAACTTTTGATAAATGTTCTTGGCCTATAAAACAAATGCATAATCGATTAGAAATATGATACTGTTTAGAATGAAACACAATGATAGTTACACTGGTCCTTTGGGGAAAAAAATCCACTGAATAGAATAGAATAGAATAGAATTTTATTGGCCAAGTGTGATTGGACACACAAGGAATTTGTCTTGGTGCATATGCTCTCAGTGTACATAAAAGAAAAGATACGTTCATCAAAGTACAACATTTACAACACAAATGATGGTCAATATATCAATATAAATCATAAGGATTGCCAGCAACAAGTTATAGTCATACAGTCATAAGTGGAAAGAGATGGGTGATGGGAACTATGAAACGATTAATAGTAGTGCAGATTCAGTAAATAGTCTGACAGTGTTGAGGGAATTATTTGTTTAGCAGAGTGATGGCCTTCGGGAAAAAACTGTTCTTGTGTCTAGTTGTTCTGGTGTGCAGTGCTCTATAGCGTCGTTTTGAGGGTAGGAGTTGAAACAGTTTATGTCCAGGATGCGAGGGATCTGCAAATATTTTCACGGCTCTCTTCTTGATTCGTGCAGTATACAGGTCCTCAATGGAAGGCAAGTTGGTAGCAATTATTTTTTCTGCAGTTCTAATTATCCTCTGAAGTCTGTGTTTTTCTTGTTGGGTTGCAGAACTGAACCAGACAGTTATATATGTAAGACAATATATATGTAAGACAGTTATATATGTAAGACAATATTGGTATAGGACAGTGATGGCTAACTTTTTTGCTGTCACGTGCCAAAAGTGTGGGGAGTGTGGGGCGGGGGTCGCACGTGTGTGCCCACACCCATAATTCAATGCACCCCACTCCTCTGCGCATGTTCGTGCTCCCCCTGCGCTCCCCCCATTTTTTGCATGTGATGGAATGGTGGGCCTGGTAGGCCTGTTTTTCATTCTCCCCAGGCTCCAGAGGCTTTCTAAGAGTCTGGGGAGGGCAAAAATTGCCCCCCCCAACCAGAGGCCCTCCAGAGACAGGAAACAGCTCATTTCCCGACTTCTGGTAGGCCCTGAAGGCCCAAAAATCAGTTGGCCGGTGCGCACATGCGCCCCGGAGCTTAACTAGGGCAACACTCGCGTGGCCACAGATATGGCTCCACATGCCACAGGTTTACCATCACAGATATAGAACCAACCAAAATGCTATTTCATATGCACGTCTCGACAGTCTGCAGAATTTTTCAGGGATAAGATTTTACAAAGGGATTGGGGAGGACGTCCAATGATTACAGCAAGCATTTCATCCGTTACATTTGTGAGATCTGAAGTTTAAAATAATAACTATTATTAGGAATAGGAATGCCATAATTTTAATAATCGTATACAGTCCCGAAAGGATTGGAGCGCCACTTGAACACCATCAGTATTGACAAATTCACTATCAGTCAATTGCAAAAGGCAGCTTTACTTGGAACAGCTTATATCCTGTACGGGTCTGGATGGGGAGAAACAGGCTCAAGCTTAATCCCTCCAAGACGGAGTGGCTGTGGATGCCGGCATCCCGATTCAGTCAGCTGCAGCATCCGCAGCTGACTGTTGGAGGCGAGTTATTGGCCCCAAAGGATAGGGTGCGCAACTTAGGTGTCCTCCTGGATGAACGGCTGTCGTTTGAAGATCATTTGACGGCCGTCTCCAGGGGGGCCTTCCACCAGGTTCGCCTGGTTCGGCAGTTGCGTCCCTTCCTTGATCGGGATGCCTTGTGCACGGTCACTCATGCGCTCGTTACCTCTCGCTTGGATTATTGTAATGCTCTCTACATGGGGCTCCCCTTGAAGTGCACTCGGAGGCTTCAGTTAGTCCAGAATGCAGCTGCGCGGGTGATAGAAGGAGCTCCCCGTAGCTCCCATATAACACTGCTCCTGCGCAGACTGCACTGGCTACCTGTGGCCTTTCGAGTGCACTTTAAGGTGTTGGTTACTACCTTTAAAGCGCTCCATGGCTTAGGGCCTGGGTACTTACGGGACCGCCTGCTGTTACCACATGCCTCCCACCGACCAGACGCCTCACAGAGAGGGACTTCTCAGGTGCCGCCCGCCAAGCAATGTCGGCTGGCGGCCCCCAGGAAGGTCCTTCTGTGGGGCTCCCACCCTCTGGAACGAACTTCCCCCGGGTTTACGCCAAATACCTGACCTTCGGACATTCCGTCGCGAACTGAAGACACATCTTTTTATTCGCGCGGGGCTGGCTTAAATTGATTTTAACAAATTTTTAAATTCTTAGAAATTAATTTTAAATGGGGTTTTTTAGCTTATTATATATTTTACTTCTCAGGCCAATTTTAAAATAAGTTTTTTAACTGCATTTTAAATTTGTATATTGTACCGTCTGTTTTATTCTTGCCTGTACACCGCCCTGAGTCCTTCGGGAGAAGGGTGGTATAGAAATCAAATAAATAAATAAATAAAAATAAATACCTCTAACGCCGTGAAACATCTAAATGTGTCTATCTCAGGTCCTTGGGAAAGATTCGATAAGTGGATAAAAATGCCAAATCTAGCTCGAACATCTAGCTGCCTGTGTGATAAACCTTGATAATTTTATTAAAATAATACATTTTATAAACAAAGTACATTAGCTACTAATGTTAAGTTAGAATTTTAATTCCTTTTCCTTTTATACGGCCAAGTCTGCGAAGCTCTCATGCTGAAAAAAAATCTCAAAAGTGTTACTTAGATACCTGTGTTTGTGTTACACCCGTTTCTTCCATCTTTCAAAGAGTTCGGCTTGCTTTAAAGAGGGAAGAAAGCAGGAAGTGACAAATTCTGCAGAGCTGGCATGGAGTCTTACCAGTCTGTTGGCTGACAACACTCATGAGCATCTGAAAATCTCGTATGCAAATCTCACGCTAATCTGCTGTTCTCCTTAAAAATCTCCTGCTGCTGAATAATGAAAATTGATTTTTTTCTAAAAAAAAATTGAGATAAAACTCTCTAGGATTCATTGTTGCCAAAAAGGGAGTGAGATGAACTGAAAGCTGTTTTCAGACTTAATTTTATTTATTTATTTATTTATTATTTTGATTTATATACCACCCTTCCCCGAAGGACTCAGGGTGGTTTACAGCCAAATAAAACAGAGATACAAAAATTAAAAACACTATTAAAAGACTTATTCAATTAGGCTAACAAACTAAAATTCTGTAAAAAACTAAACTCTATTAAAAGCCCCCATTAAAACTATTAGGCCAGCCCTGCGCGATGAAACAAGAATATCTTTAGCTCGCGTCGAAAGGTCCGGAGGTCAGGGAGTTGCCATATCCCTGGAGGTAACTCATTCCAGAGGGCAGGAGCCCCCACAGAGAAGGCCCTCCCCCTGGGGGTCACCAGTCGACATTGTCTGGCCGACGGCAACCTGAGGAAGCCTTCCCTATGGGAGCGCACTGGTCGATGGGAGGCATTTGGAAGCAGCAGGCGGTCCCTAATTATGATGGAATAGAAACAAATTTTTTTATAATATATTGTTCTGCTTTAGGTAGAAGGCATAACACAGACAGACAGACAGACCGTTTGATAGATGCAATGGGTTGAAGGCAGACAAAGTTGCACAGGTAGTTCTTGAGTTACAACCGTAAGGTAGCCTGCCCATTGTAGTCATGACTCATGATTGTTGTAAAACAAATGTCGCAGTCATTAAGTGAACCAATCAGGGGTGGGCTTCAAAAATGTTAGCAAGGGGTTCTCTGCCCAGTTGCTGGGTGGACGTGGCCATGGTGGGCGTGGTCTAGTTGGCCTTCTGCACCATGGTGAGGGGGCCGGGTTTTTTTTGTTTCTTTGTTTTTTTTACATTTATATCCCGCCCTTCTCCGAAGACTCAGGGCGGCTTACATTGTGTAAGGCAATAGTCTCATCCTATTTGTATATTGTACCGTCTGTTTTATTCTTGCCTGTACACCGCCCTGAGTCCTTCGGGAGAAGGGTGGTATAGAAATCAAATAAATAAATAAATAAAAATAAATACCTCTAACGCCGTGAAACATCTAAATGTGTCTATCTCAGGTCCTTGGGAAAGATTCGATAAGTGGATAAAAATGCCAAATCTAGCTCGAACATCTAGCTGCCTGTGTGATAAACCTTGATAATTTTATTAAAATAATACATTTTATAAACAAAGTACATTAGCTACTAATGTTAAGTTAGAATTTTAATTCCTTTTCCTTTTATACGGCCAAGTCTGAAGCTCTCATGCTGAAAAAAAATCTCAAAAGTGTTACTTAGATACCTGTGTTTGTGTTACACCCGTTTCTTCCATCTTTCAAAGAGTTCGGCTTGCTTTAAAGAGGGAAGAAAGCAGGAAGTGACAAATTCTGCAGAGCTGGCATGGAGTCTTACCAGTCTGTTGGCTGACAACACTCATGAGCATCTGAAAATCTCGTATGCAAATCTCACGCTAATCTGCTGTTCTCCTTAAAAATCTCCTGCTGCTGAATAATGAAAATTGATTTTTTTCTAAAAAAAAATTGAGATAAAACTCTCTAGGATTCATTGTTGCCAAAAAGGGAGTGAGATGAACTGAAAGCTGTTTTCAGACTTAATTTTATTTATTTATTTATTTATTATTTTGATTTATATACCACCCTTCCCCGAAGGACTCAGGGTGGTTTACAGCCAAATAAAACAGAGATACAAAAATTAAAAACACTATTAAAAGACTTATTCAATTAGGCTAACAAACTAAAATTCTGTAAAAAACTAAACTCTATTAAAAGCCCCCATTAAAACTATTAGGCCAGCCCTGCGCGATGAAACAAGAATATCTTTAGCTCGCGTCGAAAGGTCCGGAGGTCAGGGAGTTGCCATATCCTGGAGGTAACTCATTCCAGAGGGCAGGAGCCCCCACAGAGAAGGCCCTCCCCCTGGGGGTCACCAGTCGACATTGTCTGGCCGACGGCAACCTGAGGAAGCCTTCCCTATGGGAGCGCACTGGTCGATGGGAGGCATTTGGAAGCAGCAGGCGGTCCCTAATTATGATGGAATAGAAACAAATTTTTTTATAATATATTGTTCTGCTTTAGGTAGAAGGCATAACACAGACAGACAGACAGACCGTTTGATAGATGCAATGGGTTGAAGGCAGACAAAGTTGCACAGGTAGTTCTTGAGTTACAACCGTAAGGTAGCCTGCCCATTGTAGTCATGACTCATGATTGTTGTAAAACAAATGTCGCAGTCATTAAGTGAACCAATCAGGGGTGGGCTTCAAAAATGTTAGCAAGGGGTTCTCTGCCCAGTTGCTGGGTGGACGTGGCCATGGTGGGCGTGGTCTAGTTGGCCTTCTGCACCATGGTGAGGGGGCCGGGTTTTTTTTGTTTCTTTGTTTTTTTTACATTTATATCCCGCCCTTCTCCGAAGACTCAGGGCGGCTTACATTGTGTAAGGCAATAGTCTCATCCTATTTGTATATTTATATACAAAGTCAACTTATTGCCCCCCCAACAATCTGGGTCCTCATTTTACCTACCTTATAAAGGATGGAAGGCTGAGTCAACTTTGGGCCTGGTGGGACTCGAGCCTGCAGTAATTGCAAACAGCTGTGTTTAATAACAGGCTATCTTACAGCCTGAGCCACCCACGGCCCTCCCCGGGTTCTGGAGGCTTTCCTCTAGCCTCCGGGAGGGCAAAAATGGCCTCCCCAGGCTCTGTAGGCCCTCTGGAGGCTGGAAACGGGCCCATTTCCAGCCTTCCCAAACTTCCAGTAAGCCCGTTTTTCACCCTCCTCGAGCTTCTGTGTGCACCCCGCACTTACCTGCATCTAAAATGGGCCACATGGGGACTCGTGGGAGGGGCGGGGTGGGGTGCGCAGGACCAGCCAGGAGTGGGATTTGGGGGGTTCTCCAAACTGCACAGAATCTTAGCTAGAGGTTCTCCCGAACCCCTGTGAACCCCCAGCAGCCCACCCCTGGAACCAATGGTTCGTTATGGCTGCCATTTTGCCCAAAATGGGAAGTAAAAGGCAGCTTTCAGCTAAACCATCATAAAACATAGTGAAGGCCCCGATGGAGAGGGTGCGCAACTTGGGCGTTCTCCTGGATGAACGGCTGTCTTTTGAAGACCACCTGACGGCCGTCTCCAGAAGAGCTTTCCACCAGGTTCGCCTGGTGCGCCAGCTGCGCCCCTTTCTAGACCGGGATGCCTTATGCACAGTCACTCACGCCCTTGTGACGTCTCGTCTGGATTACTGCAATGCTCTCTACATGGGGCTCCCCTTGAGGGGCATCCGGAGGCTTCAGTTAGTCCAGAATGCAGCTGCGCGGGTGATAGAGGGAGCCCCTCGTGGCTCCCACGTGACACCTATCCTGCGCAGGCTGCACTGGCTACCTGTGGCCTTCCGGGTGCGCTTCAAGGTGTTGGTGAACGTCTTCAAAGTGCTCCATGGCATAGGGCCGGGCTATCTACGGGACCGCCTGCTGCTACCGAATACCTCTCACCGACCCGTGCGCTCTCACAGAGAGGGACTCCTCAGGGTGCCGTCGGCGCGACAGTGTCGCCTGGCGACGCCCAGGGGAAGGGCCTTCTCTGTGGGGGCTCCCGCCCTCTGGAACGAACTCCCCCCAGGACTCCGTCAACTTCCGGACCTCCGAACCTTTCGTCGCGAGCTTAAAACTCACCTATTCATCTGCGCTGGACTGGGTTAGTTTTTAAACTTATGGGTTTTTAATGGGTTTTATTCTAAATTTTAATCATGGCCAATTTAATAAGTTTTTTAATTATATTTTAATCGTATTTATATTGTATTATTTTGTATTTTTTATCAGGCTGTGAACCGCCCTGAGTCCTTCGGGAGAAGGGCAGTATAAAAATTTAAATAAATAAATAAATAAATAAATAAGTGACCACAGGACACTGCATGTGACCATAAATGCAGGCTAAATGCTGAGCAGTTGAAGTGCAATCATGTAGCCACCAGGAGGGCGGGGAGTGACCGTCAGAACTTTGAATCCAGGTTGCAAATCTCCCACAGGTAGGCCCGTCAGAACTTCAAATGATTGCTAAGCGACCAATCATAACCCGACTCAAGATTACCGATACTTAGAAAGGAACTCGTGTTTTATGTCTATTGGAGTTTAAATTTGTTATGCTTGATATATTGATTCCTTTAACCTTTTTTTCTGCACTACTAATAACAAACAAACTTGTCAGAGTCAAAGTGGTTTGAGATGCCCAGATTAAGCAAGTGTCGAAGTTCGAAAAAAAGTGACTTTATCACCGGTTTTAACACTTACAGCATCTCCACGGTCACACATGATCCAAATTCAAACTCTTAGCAACGGACTTGTATTTACGATGGTTGCAGGGTCATATGATCCCCAGTGGTAAGTAGTTTCCAACCAGCCAAGTCAATGGGAGAAGCCAAATTCACTTAATGACTGCGTGATTTATTTAACAACGGTGGCAAAAAAAAAAAGATCACGGAATGGAGTGCAATTCACTGAACAACTCCCTTGCCTAGAAACGATAGGCTCAATTGTGGTCATAAGTCGAGGACTACCTGTAGAAGTAGCCCTGCCACCATTCAGGAGTCTGTTTGAACGAATCCTTACTATTTTGTCTTCGTATTAGGTCTCCAACTGAGAGGAACATCTCTATATGTGTGTGAGAGTGTGTGCATATGTCTTTTCTATATATGTATTTTTCTTGACTGTTGATTCTTCCGAGGGAATCAGTTATACTGTGGGATTTGATGTTCCATTTATGGAAATGCGTGCCATGATTCTCCCTACTTTGCAGCTGGTAAATTTAATGTACAATATATCAAACGTTCTAAATCTACAAGTGCAATAATATTCAGAAACTTCTTCTCACACTCCTCCAGGCTAAGCACTGAATGTGCCACAACGAGTTAATTAAACACCTATCTGAAGATAAGCTGTTGAAAGGCAATAACATAAAATCCACTTGTCCCAATTTTAGGAAGCAAGAGAGGCTCTGCGGAGGCAGAGTAGGAATCTTAAGAATATTTCTTATTATAATTCAACTCCGTTTAGCCAGGAGTAAAACTATAGATCTGTGCGTGAATTTCTCTTACACAATGCCAACTTCACTACGGCCGAGTGATTCGTGATTAATATTGATCATGAAGCAGAACATGCGACTTTGATCTGATTCTTGTTAATCCTAGAATACCTCAAGAACGATTGCCATCAAGCTGTGTATTCTTGAACAAAAGAAAACATGTTTGAAAAATCTGACTTGACCAGAAATGGACAAATCTCTTTACTTCCAATTAATATCATTTTTGATTTTTGCATATGTTCATGCACTGACTGGTTTGCATTAATAAGGAATTTCCATGTTCATTTTTCAAGGAAAACCAATCTTCTTTAAAAATATGGACATAACTAATTGAATGAATATATATATATATATATATATATATATATGTTTTCTGAGGTTTTCGCGGGTGTTTGTATGTAGGTCTTTGGTTATTCGGGTTTTCTCCCGCGTAAAATTGGAAGTGTCTTGGCGACGTTTCGACGAAGTCTCATTCGTCATCTTCAGGCTTCAGCTTCGTGCTTCTGGGAGCAATGTGTGATCGCAGCTGTTTCTTCCTTTTAACTGCTAGTGGGGATTTGAACTGATTGGGTGGGAGCTTGGCTGTGCTCTGATTGGATGTGGGGGTTTTTGTGCTCTGATTGGATGGGGGTGTGTCCTGTTTGGGTGGGGGCTTGGTTGTGCTCAAATTAATCTGAGTTGCAGGGGGATCTGAGCTGGTGAGCTGCACTGCTGCTGTTTGGCTTCGTGTTCGTGGTCGTGCTACATCTTCGTAGTGGGTGTCAGTCTGCTGCATGTATGGATTGGAGGGGTTTGAAATGGCTAATGTTGCAGCTGCGGTCTGGCTTCTGGTCCTTGGTCGTGCTTCCTGATCAGTGTGGGTTTGGGTGTGCTTTCTGGGTGGATGTGTGGTGACATCCTGTGTGGACCTCGTGAGTGTGGGTCTGGTGTCATTCCTCGTATTAGGGACACGTTTGTCAATAAGGGCAGGTTTCCAAATGGCTGGTAGGCGGAGGTATCATCTCGTTTGTTCATGCTGTGTGGGCGTTTTTCTATCTCGATGGCTTCTCTGATTATTCTGTTGTTAAAGTGTTCAGTTTTGGCGATAGTTCTGGTCTTTTAAAGTCAATATCGTGTCCTGTGACTTTAAAGTGTTGGACCAGGAAGAAGTTGGTTCCTCTTTTGAATGAGTTCTTGTGTTCTTCAATGCGTGCACTTATTCTTCTGTTGGTTTGTCCAATGTATGTGGTGGGGCAGGCGGTGCATGGGATTTCATATACTCCTTGATTTTCTAACTCAATTTTGTCTTTGGGGTTTCTTAGGATGGTGGATATTTTTTGGTTTGTGCAGAATGCTGTCTTGATGTTATGTTTGTGGAGGATCTTGCTGATTCTGTCTGTGGTGCCTTTTATATATGGGAGGAGGGCTGTGCCATTTTCTTGCTCTCTGTCTTGGGTTTTAGTGGGGGGTTCTTTTTGGATTAGTTTGGTAATCTTATTTCTCTGGAATCCATTGGATGTTAGTACGTTTGTGAGAGTGTGTAGTTCGGTTATTAGGTGTTGTTCGTCAGCTAAGCATTTTGTTCTAGAGATGAGTGTCTTGGCTACGGAGTTGATCTGTGCTGGGTGGTGGTGTGAGAGTGCATGCAGATAGCGGTTTGTGTGTGTTTTCTTCTGGTAGATGGTGTGTCCTAGGGAGCCATTGGGTTTCTTGTAGACTAAGACATCTAGGAAGGGAAGTTGGTTGTTAACTTCTGTTTCCATGGTGAACTGTATTTTGGGGTGTAGGCTATTGAGGTGTGTGAGGAAGTTTTCAAGTTTTTCTTTCCCGTGTGGCCAGATTATGAAGGTGTCGTCTACGTATCTGAGCCAGAGTTTGGGTTTGTGATCAGATTTTTCTAGTGCTTGGGTTTCAAAGTGTTCCATGTAGAGGTTGGCAATGACAGGTGAGAGGGGTGATCCCATGGGTGCGCCTTCTATTTGTTTGTATTTTTGTCCGTTATAGATGAAGTATGTGTTGGATAGGCAGTGGTTGGTCAGATCTAGGATGTGCTTGGAGGGGTTATATTTGTTTTGGATAGCTGTCAAGGCTTCTTTGATTGGCACTTGGGTGAAGAGGGATATGACATCAAAGCTCACGAGTAGGTCGCTGGGCTGTAAGTTTTGTTTCTTTATGATCTCTATGAACTGGAATGAGTTTTTTACGTGTGAGGCAATGGATTCTGCATAGGGCTGTAGTTGTTTGGCGAGAAATTTGGCTCAGGAAGCACGACCAAGGACCAGAAGCCAGACCGCAGCTGCAACATTAGCCATTTCAAACCCCTCCAATCCATACATGCAGCAGACTGACACCCACTACGAAGATGTAGCACGACCACGAACACGAAGCCAAACAGCAGCAGTGCAGCTCACCAGCTCAGATCCCCCTGCAACTCAGATTAATTTGAGCACAACCAAGCCCCCACCCAAACAGGACACACCCCCATCCAATCAGAGCACAAAAACCCACATCCAATCAGAGCACAGCCAGCTCACCCAATCAGTTCAAATCCCACTAGCAGTTAAAGGAAGAAACAGCTGCGATCACATTGCTCCCAGAAGCACGAAGCTGAAGCCTGAAGATGACGAATGAGACTTCGTGAACGTCGCCAAGACACTTCCAATTTTACGCGGAGAAAACCCAAATAACCAAAGACCTATATACAAACACCGTGAAAACCTCAGAAAACAAATATATATATATATATATATATATATATATATATATATATATATATATATATAGGTCTTTGTTTTTCGCGTAAAATTGGAAGTGTCTTGGCGACGTTTCGACGAAGTCTCATTCGTCATCTTCAGGCTTCAGCTTCGTGCTTCTGGGAGCAATGTGTGATTGCAGCTGTTTCTTCCTTTTTAACTGCTAGTGGGGGTTTGAACTGATTGGGCACTATCAGCTCTGGCAGCAAACTAGTGAGCGTCTGCCAAGTGTCTCTGTTATCTCCCTTGATGCCGATGAGTCACCCAGGAACAAACAGTACTTCAGCTCTTAGTTAAGCAGTTGATTTGCCTGCTACGAAGAGGCACAGCAGCTCTTGCTGCCTTTATCTCCTGTGGGGTGTGGCTCCATGACTCAGCACTTCCTAGGCCTGCCCCACCTCTGCTTCTGTTGTTCCCGCCTCTCCTGCCTATGAAACCTAGGGTCCAGCCAGGCCTGATTGCCATCAGCTGGGTCTGGAGGCATGTCCTGGGGGAGGGGAAGAATCAGGGGACGGAGGCCTCGTTATCTCTTCCACCTGGCCTGCCTCTGGCTCCTGGAGCTGAGCCAGGCAAGCCGGTGCTCCCAAGGTAAGCCCTGACGGCCCTTCCCCCTCACTTTCCAAGTCACTTTCTGGCAGGGGGCCCGGCTCGGGAGGCGCAGACACAACAATAGCTATTTTGGATAAAAATTCTGTGATTCAGGCACACCTTTAATTACATACACACACTCCCTGAAGCAGGTATGATTGAAGCCAGTCAGGTATTATTTAATAGCACTTAGAATAAAATCACGTGAAGCTTGATCGCTGATATGGGATCTTTTGTTAGTTTTAAAATCCAGATGGCCAATTCTTTCTTTCCTTTTCCTTCTTTCTCTGCCTCTGGGCTATAGGCTCCTCCTGCCTTTGCTAAGATGCTCTTGGACTCTTCTGAATGCTTAATTACTCAATGAGATTTAGATTTAAACCAAATGGGATGAGATAACGGTTTAGTCCTGTCCTCGCCACCCTGTGATCAAAGCAGAGCGTCTCTGTGTAAAATATCTATAGGTGAGAAAGTTTATCAGGAGATTGACATGAAGGTCTTCCTTACTGAAACTGACAGATGACCCTGAGTGATTATTATTTCATGTCAGCTGTATCGTAGGAGATAAAAATATATATATGGCTCTACACATGTGCCCTCCTGACCTGATTCAATAAAAATAATGATTAGATATTGGTGATTTGTGTGCCTTAATCTCTGGCTAAGATTACTCTTACCGAAAGGCGCCAACCTTAGATGAACTTGTTATCTTTCCTCACCCATCCTCAGTGCTTTTTTGCATTCTTCATTACTATAGCAACGACCATTCCGTGCATCTGCTTAAGCATTTCATGTATATGGTCAGCTTTCTCCACCATTGTCCCGCAAGACCTTATATGGGAGGGTTTCATTTTCAAATCTTTTAAAGTTTCCAACGCTTCTCTAAACAATATTGTGCCTCACTTCCGCAACAGGGACAGCGGCACAGAAAAGCATCTAGATGGAGTTTAAGGTTAGCCTAATTTTTGAAAAACTTTAATAGAATCTCAGTTAAAATGGACTCGGAAGCAAAATCGAACATTTTAACCTAGATTGTTCATCAAATTAATTCTCCAGAACTTTCAGTTTTTACCAGGCTCCATATCAGTGGTGAAATCTGAACCGGTTTACTACCAGTTCGCTGGCTGCGCATGTGCGCTGCGTACCAAACGCACGCTGTGTGCGTGCATTCAAAGGGAGCACCACGTACCAAATGTGAGGTGCGCACGCACGCAGTGCACACCAAGGCATGTGGTAAGTAGAACAGTGCACGGGGAGGGGGTGTGATCAGCTCTGGCGCATGATCTTTTTTTTTTATTTTTAAAAGCATGTTTTATAATCTATTCAGCTGAATAGGTTGTAAAAAATGCTTTTAAAAGTAAAAAAAAAAGGCTCTGACTATTGCGCGGCTCAGCTGTGATTGTCAGAGCTTTTTTAAAAACCTTTTAAAAGCATTTTTTACAACCTATTCCTACCATTCGGGCGGGAAAAGCGAGCGAGCCGGAAAGAAGTGGCAAGCGGGCGACCAGACAATTGGGTGGGCATGGGCGGGGGGTGGTGGTGGCAGGGATTTTTGCTACCAGTTCTCCAAACCACCCGCCGCCATAGCTACTGGATCGGCCGAACCAGGAGCATTTCACCCCTGCTCCGTATCTAAACGGACGGTTTGGTCTGGAGATTAAGATGTTGGACTAGTCTCCAACCTTGGCAAGTTGAAGACTTGTGGACTTCAACTCCCAAAATTCCCATCCTGGCTGGGGAATTCTGGGAGTTGAAGTCCAAAAGTTTAAAGTTGCCAAATCTGGAGATCCCTGGACTAACTGTTAGAAGACTATGAGGTCTACTCCTGTGCTATGTTATGTACTGTAAACTAACTGGGACACTTGGAGCTGGTTATTCTATCAGATCAACCCAGCTTATGGGCTGTTTTTGTGGGGAAAAGAGGAGATAGGAACATTAGAGTCACAATGGGAGGTCTCCAAATTTGATATATAAATATAATGAATGAACAAATAAATTATGCATGCTGCCTTGAGATGACATCATCACCATCTTGGCTTTTCCCAGATCAGTGTATTAGGGCTACAAATCCAGGAGTTATCATCAAAATATATCTAAAAGGCACCCAGTGGCTTACCTCATTTGGAATTGTAGTTCATCCCAAAATGAATTGAATAAGATAAGATAGAAATGAGACAAATGGCAGCTTTTCCAAATTCATGAAATCTATGTCATTTTTTGCACGCGTGCTGAATATCCTAGGTTGAATCTCTGCCATATCTTGATCTATCAAGTGAAATACATTGCTGAGCATTTGGTTTTCCTTGGGGTAGATAACTGGACCAGTGGTCTTTTTCAGTGTACAGGACATTCATATATAGAGTGATAACTTTATTTAAAAATTCAGAAAGATACACGACCTGCACATTAGCTTTTCATGATACATGAGTGTTTAACAGAATAAAAGAATAACAGTGTTGAAAAAGACTTTGGAGGTCTTCTAGTTCAACTCCTGCTAGACCATTTCAGACAAATTGCTCTCCCATCTCTTCTCAAAAACCTCTAGTGATGGAGCACCCACAACTTCTGAAGGGCAAACCGTTCCATTGGTTAATTGTTCTCACTGCCAGGAAATTTCTCCTTAGTTCTAGTTTGTTTCTCTCCTTGATTCGTTTCCATCCATTGTTCCTTGTCTTGCCTTTAGGTGCTTTGGAGAAGAGGTTGTTGACTCCCTATTTCTTTGTGGCAGCCCCTCAAATATTGGAACACTGCTATCATGCCCTCCATAAATATTTAGTCCTATATAAATATTTAGTCTTGTATTAAAATTTTTTCCAATTTCACAATTGTGAAATCCATACCAGAAATGATCAGAAAGAAGCCAAAATTGATTTACTCATATTTTGATTTGCTTCTTCTATTTCACTTTCCTTTCATTCATCTTGTTTTACCTCATCAGATGTTGTCCTGACACTAGTATCTGTATCACCCAGAAGGTTTCTAGCTTCCTTAGCCATTATATCTTCAAGAAGTTAATTGGATACTCATTTCTATGGTGGAGGCTCTGCGAGATTAACAGCCACTCCTTATCAACCTTAAACTGACTGTAGAATGTGGCCATTGCCTGTCAGACATCGTCTTAATTATCCTTTAAACTCATCCATGATAACTTTGTCACACTGACTGCACAAGGAATACAAGCGAGAGACAGAAAGTCTTTGGAAGAAATTCCGAAAACGTTGTTTAGTACGGTGGAATCAAATGTATATTGATCCTGTAAACGATTCCCAAAAGAAGATATTGCAGCTTATCTCTACCAAACTGCTTCCTTTTTATTGCCTCGTATCACAATATAATTTCATTAGTGATGATGCTATTGGAAGGACTACAGTGCCGTGGGTGAGTTAACATTATGTAAGGATGATGCATAGCAACTCCTGAAAGATAGCAGTTTTGGGGGAAAGAATCCTAACAGAAAAACTATAAAATGGTCCTCAAGCTAAAACGTCATTTTGAAAACCAAGAATCAGTTAGCCAACTACAGGTCATCTCACCCTGTCCACTAGTAGCTTAGAATTCAATTGTCATTTTGAAGGACCATTTTTTCCCCCAGTCACGTCTACCCGGCCCACCAGAGCGAGGAGCCAGGGAATATTATAGATCCCCTCTTCTAAGGGAGTCCATCTGTTTATTTTTATTTATTTTTATTTTATTAGTTTGTCAAACATGTACAAGATAGCAGGTATAAATATGAACATGGACAATGAACGAAGGAAATGAATACAAATAAATGGAATTAGCGGGACCAAGAAGAAGGGCCTTCCCTGTGGTGGCTCCCTCCCTATGGAACATCAGCCCCACAGAGATGAGATTGTCCCCCATTTTGATACTCTTTCACAAAGCCCTGAATATCTGGTTTTGCCAACGGGACAGGGGACCCCAGAATGTGATGAAACCCCTTCAAATGGCTCATTTGATTGTTGTCACGGGGGGAGGGGTTATTACTGTCTTATTGTTTTTGTACTGGGCTTTTATTCTTGTAAGCTGCCCAGACTCACTGAGAGTGAGTTGAGTAGCTAGATAAATTTTCTTAAATAAATAAACTGGTTTAGGATTTCCTGCCTAAGCAGGGAGTTGGACTAGCTGTTATTCTGTTTTGTTCTGTTCTGTTCTGTTCTGTTCTATTCTATTCTATTCTACTCTACTCTACTCTACTCTACTCTACTCTACTCTACTCTACTCTATTCTATTCTATTCTATTCTATTCTACTCTACTCTATATTTGTTTCTGTTTCTGTTTCTATTTCTGTTTCTATTCTACTCTACTCTACTCTACTCTATATTTGTTTCTGTTTCTATTCTATTCTATTCTATTCTAATTTGTTTCTATTCTATTCTACTCTACTCTACTCTATATTTGTTTCTGTTTCTATTCTATTCTAATTTGTTTTTGTTTCTATTCTATTCTATTCTATTCATTTCTATTCTATTTAAATTAATAAATATTGCTAATAGGGATGAACAGATAGGAGTATATCTTGGTAATCTTTCTGAAATGCTAACATCCTTCACGTCTTAGAGCCCAGTTTCCTGAAAAATCACCTCCTTCCATAGGCGTTTGTTTGGACAGTGAAGCAATGAATGAATTTGAGTTCTTCTCAACTTATTTGCAAAGCATATCAGTCAGGAAGGGAATTTAGTTGGTAGCTTATATCCTTGTTTGGGAAATTTTGCTACCATAAGCAAGGATATTGTTCCAGTGCCAGAGCCTTTTAAAGAACTTTGAATTCTAAATTGGCTGGTTTTTATGGTGCTTTTATCTTCTGGTTTTAATTAATCAATTAATTTAGGAAATTTATATGCTGCCCATTCCCTTAATGGTGGTAGGCAGCTTACAAAGATACAATAAAAGTACCCATTAAAAAAAAAAAAAGAACACTGAAAGCATAGCATAGCAAAAATCTTAAACAGTCATATTAAAAAGGCTTGGGCAAATGAATATGCTAAGTGTCCTTCTAAACTGTAACCAGAAAGGGGCCTGATTCCATTCCAAATGCATTTTATTGTTCAACAAGAGCTACCTTGGGAAAAAGCAGGATTTAATGTTGATGTTAGATATATCAGGGGTACTATGGCTCGGCGGTTAAAGACACCAAGCTTGTCAGCTTAGAACATCCTGGGTCCGAGACCCGAGCACCATGTGATGGAGCGAGCTCCCGCTATCCGCCCCAGCTCCTGCCCACCTAGCAGTTCCAAAGCACGCAAATAGATAAATAGGTACCACTTCGGTGGGAAGGTAGCAGTGTTTCACACATATAGTCACATATATTTGGCATATAGCCACATATATTTGGCATATAGTCATGCTGGCCACATGACTCCGTAAATTGACTTCAGGCAACGCTGGTTCCCTCAGCTAAGAAATGAGCACACCCACCCCTTAGAGCCGAACATGACTGGGCAGGGGAAACTTTTACATTTACTTTTACCTAGATATATCTATGGAATAGTCTCTAAAAGGTGTCTGGGGAAATACTGGATGGTTGGTTGGTTGGTTGCAGGGGTGCGATTCTGCCGGTTCGGACTGGTTTGGGCGTACTGGTAGCTCCGACGATCAGCTGAAAGTGAATCAGTTCGCTCCGCCCGCCCGCCTACCCCTGTGCTATACCTACCTTCATTTCCTTTATTTGAAGCCCAGCTGATCGGCACAGTAGCGTGGATTGACATGCTTCAGCTGTTTTATTCACCAGAGCTGCAGTAAAAGGCACTGTTTCCAAATATACTGTGTGCATGCGAGGATCGCTCGTTTGGTGCATGTGTGAAGCGAACTGGTTGTTACACCGATTGAATCCCGCCACTGGCTGGTTGGTGGGATGGAAGGAAGGAAGGAAGGAAGGATGGAAGAATGGATGGATGGATAGAAAGAAGGAAGGAAGGATGGATGGATCGAAGGAAGGAAGGAAGGAAGGATGGATGGATGGATGGATGGATGGATGGATGGATGGAAGAATGGATGGATGGGTGAATGGATGGATGGAAGATAGAAGGATGGAAGAATGAATGGATAGAAGGATGAATGGATGGAAGGAAGGAAGGATGGAAGGATGGATGGAAGGAAGGATGGATGGAACGATGGAAGGATGGATGGATGGATGGATGGATGGATGGATGGATGGATGAATGGAAGGATGGAAGGATGAATGGATAGTAGGATGGATGGATGGAAGGAAGGAAGGAAGGATGGATGGATGGAAAGATGAATGGATAGAAGGATGGATGGATGGAAGGAAGGAAGGATGGATGGATGGATGGATGGATGGATGGATGGATGGATGGATGGATGGATGGATGGATGGATGGAAGAATGAATGGATAGAAGGATGGATGGATGGAAGGAAGGAAGGAAGGAAGGATGGAAGGATGGATGGATAGAAGGAAGGATGGACAGATTTAAAACATTTATATATCAGAAATTATGGGATAGATAGCCCTGCATGTAGTTTAAAGCTATTTATAAACCAAAGTGCTTTGGGAACAGAAAACAACAGTAACTATTTCAGCATAGAACAGTGTTTCTCAACCTTGAGAAATATGCTGGCTGGGGAATCCTGGGAATTGAAGTCCACACTTCTTCGAGTGGCCAAGTTGTGAGAAACCCTGGCACAGGGTGATGTTCTCCTCCAAGACATGAAACTAAATTGGGGTGGATTACAAATCGCAAGCGAGCAAGCGAGCAAGAAACCAGCCCATAGCAATTATTTCCTAACTAAATTCATCCTGCAGTACAATCACAAGCCAGAATTCTTAACTGTTTTACTTGTTTTTGACAGTTTAGCATTTTTAACTTTAAGTATTAAAATAGCCCTACTCTCAGCAGGGTTTTCATCTTTGCATTTCCCCTCCCTGGTGCTATGTTCTTTCAGCACGGACCACCTGGGTGTTGTCAGTGGTTACCTTTTAAAAAATTACTTAACGTCTTTATTTCCGTAGCAAAGCATTTTTTTAAAAAAAAAGGAACTTAAAAAATCAAAACTGCAAACTAAAAATACAAACCAAGAAAAGAAAATGGAAGAAAAGAAAAAATAGTATCGCAGTTTATACTTATCGATACGGGAAGTGCTCAACTTACACCCACAATCAGGGCTAGAATTTTCGTTGTTAAGCAAGGTGGCTGCTAAGTGAGTCGCCTGATTTTATGGCCTTTTTGCCATGGTTGTTAAGTGAATCCCTGCAATCCTGAAAG
Organism: Ahaetulla prasina; assembly: GCF_028640845.1. NCBI lineage: Eukaryota > Metazoa > Chordata > Lepidosauria > Squamata > Colubridae > Ahaetulla > Ahaetulla prasina. Next base: position 91,345,590 of record NC_080545.1, read on the forward strand.
CAACTCACACAGTTGTTAACAAATCCAGCTTCCCCCCCTTGACTTTGCTTGTCAGAAGCTGGCTGGGAAGGTCAGATATTGGCAATCGCATCCTCAGGATACCGCAACCATCATAAATACACACCAGATAGTGAAGCGCCTAAATTTTGATCACATGAACCTGGGGATGCTATAACCGTCCTAAGGGAGAATATCGGTCGTAAGACGCTTTTTCAGTGCCATTGTAATGTCTGACGGTCCTTAAACGAATGGTTGCTAGTTTGAGGGCAGACTATAATCTCTAGTTTACCAATAAATTCACTACTGCAGGGGTGTCAAATTGATATCACTCATGTCAGAGGCACCTATGGTGACCAAGTGCTAAGAACAGAATAGAATAGAATAGAATAGAATAGAATAGAATAGAATAGAATAGAATAGAATAGAATAGAATAGAATAGAATAGAATTCTTTACTGGCCAAGTGTGATTGGACACACAAGGAATTTGTCTTTGGTGCATATGCTCTCAGTGTACATAAAGAGAAGATACATTCGTCAAGAATCATAAGGTACAGCACTTAATAATAGAATAGAATAGAATAGAATTTTATTGGCCAAGTGTGATTGGACACACAAGGAATTTGTCTTGGTGCATATGCTCTCAGTGTACATAAAAGAAAAGATACCTTCATCAAGATACAACATTTACAGCACAATTGATGGTCAATATATCAATATAAATCGTAAGGATTGCCAGCAACAAGTTATAGTCATACAGTCATAAGTGGAAAGAGATTGGTGATGGGAACTATGAGACGATTAATAGTAGTGCAGATTCAGTAAATAGTTTGACAGTGTTGATGGAATTATTTGTTTAGCAGAGTGATGGCCTTCGGGAAAAAACTGTTCTATAAGGTACAAATAAGCAATCAAATAATACTAGGAAACAATCGATATCAATATAAATCGTAAGGATACAAGCAACAAAGTTACAGTCATACAGTCATACGTGAGAGGAGATGGGTGATAAGAACGATGAGAAGATGTAATAGTAATTGTAATGCAGACATAGTAAATAGTTTGACAGCATTGAGGGAATTATTTTTTTAGCCGAGTGATGGCGTTTGGGAAAAAACTGTTCTTGTGTCTAGTTGTTCTGGTGTGCAGTGCTCTGTAGCATCGTTTTGAGGGAAGAAGTTGAAACAGTTTATGTCCAGAATGTGAGGGGTCTGTAAATATTTTCACAGCCCTCTTCTTGATTCGTGCAGTATACAGGTCCTCAATGGAAGGCAGGTTGGTAGCCATTGTTTTTTCTGCCGTTCTAACTATCGTCTGAAGTCTGTGTCTGTCTTGTTGGGTTGCAGAACCAAACCAGACAGTTATAAAGGCAGGACATCCCTCAGACCTTCCCTCCCTCTCATTATAATCTCCTTCCTTCCTTTTCTTCTTTTTCCTTCCCTCTCATTCTCCTTTCTTCTTCCTTCCCCTCTTCCCTTCTTTTTCCTTCCTCGCTCTCTTCCCATCTTTCCTTCTTTGCCTTTCCTCTTTCACTTTCTCCTTTCCTGTCCCTTCTTGCATGCTCAAATGCAAAAGGGGAAACATTTCTCCTTTTGTTTTGTTTTTTTAGTTTCTTTTGCTAGCCCACTGCCAGCGAAAAGAGAAGGACCTGCCCGCGGTGCCTCTGCCAGTGAGCTCCATTTTCACTGGCAGAGGCACCACGGGCCGGTCCTTCACTGTTTCCAGAATGGCATCGCGTACCATATCGAACAACCCCACGGGCCAGGTCCGGCCCATGGGCCTTGAGTTTGATACCCCTGCATAACTCCTGTAATATGAACAGTTCCTAAATTCCCAATCTAGATGATGGCTGTGCATAGCCATTTTCTATCTTTCTTTTTCATCTCTCCTAATCAACCGGTAGGAGTAGAGTACTCTATTCCCCCGTTTCTCCTCAAAATGGCCGTTGATGGCCTCGGGGGTGGCATCTTTAGGATTTTTTTCAGGAATTAAGGCGAATTTACGTGTTCCAGCATAACGTTGCCGGATCCAATCTGGGTCGGTCATTGGGACCAGAGATTTAGTCTTCTGAGCTTTCGGACTCATGCTGGAACCCATCCTCAAGGAACTTCTCTCTAGCAGAATTAGCGTTAGAGCACCCAGTGACTGACCGAGATTGGATTGATTTATTTGTATCCTGCCTTTATTAATTTAAATGATTCAAGCTGGCCAAGATACCTAATACGCCTTCTGACTCCTGTTTTCCTCATAACCAAACTCTGTGAGGTGGGTTCAGCTGAGTGAGAGTGGCTGCTCCGGGCCACTCAGACGGCTTTCATGGTTAAGGCGGGATTTGAACTCACAGTCTCCTGCTTTGCAGCCTTGTGCATTAGCCACTAGACTAGACCAATGCTTTCACTCAGAAACTATTTCTCAGCTTTTTGGGATGCAGGCAGGTGAAGGTGTTGGCCAACATTATTCTCCTCTCTTTCTCTTTTTTCTCTTTTTCTCTCTCTCTTTTCTCTTTTCTCTTTCTCTCTGCCTCTTTCTTTCTTTCTTTCTTTCTTTCTTTCTTTCTCTTTTTCTTCCTCTCTCTTCCTCTCTGTCTCTTTCTCTTTCTCCCCCTCTCTGTCTTTCTCTCACACTCTTTCTCTCTCTCTTTCTTTCTTTTTCTCTTTCTCTTCCTCTCTCTTCCTCTCTGTCTCTTTCTCTTTCTCCCCCCCTCTGTGTTTCTCTCACTTTCTCTTTCTTTCTTTCTTTCTTTCTTTCTTTCTTTCTTTCTTTCTTTCTTTCTTTCTTTCTTTCTTTTTCTTTCTCTTTCTCTCTTTCTCTCTGTCTCTTTCTCCCCCTTCTCTCTCTCTCTTTCTTTCTTTCTTCTTTCTCTTTCTCTCTGTTCCTCTCTGTCTCTGTCTCTTTCTCCCCCTCTCTCTGTCTTTCTCTCACTTTCTTTCTTTCTTTCTTTTTTTCTTTCTTTCTCTTTTTCTTCCTCTCTCTTCCTCTCTGTCTCTTTCTCTTTCTCCCCCTCTCTGTCTTTCCCTCACACTCTTTCTCTCTCTCTTTCTTTCTTTTTCTCTTTCTCTTCCTCTCTCTTCCTCTCTGTCTCTTTCTCTTTCTTCCCCCCCCCTCTGTGTTTCTCTCACTTTCTCTTTCTTTCTTTCTTTCTTTCTTTCTTTCTTTCTTTCTTTCTCTTTCTCTTTCTCTCTTCCTCTCTGTCTCTTTCTCCCCCTTCTCTCTCTCTCTCTCTTTCTCTCTTTCTTTCTTTCTTTCTTTCTTTCTTTCTTTCTTTCTTTCTTTCTTTCTCTTTCTCTCTGTTCCTCTCTGTCTCTTTCTCTTTCTCCCCCTCTCTCTGTCTTTCTCTCACTTTCTTTCTTTCTTTCTTTCTCTTTCTCTTAGTCTTTCTGTCTCTCTCTCTCCATCTTTCTCCTTCTCGTTCTTTCAATCTCGTCAGGATGCTCGAAGGAGCAAGCTCTCAAGAAGAAGCTTTTGAGCCAGCTGTCTTCAGTAATATTTTGATGGTTTGCATCCAAGACTGCAAGGCAGCAGTACTGTGTATGCCAACGTAGTTCAGATCTGTATCATTAATTTCACCACAGTGTTGGGAAAAAAAGTTTAGCAAGAAGTGAATGACATGAAAGTGATTCTTTTTTTTTTTTAAAGTTGCAGTTGCAGTAGTGAGAATTACAAGGATATTTTTGATCTGCAGTGGTGAGCTCCCTTTGCTGTGAGCCTGTGTCACTTCCACTAATTTCACAAGAGAGGAAAGCAAGGGAGCAGTGGGCCTCTCTGAGAAGAAAAAAGCTTACAGGGAAGAGAAGAAGAAAAATCAGAAGTTCGCACTGTCCCCAGGTGCAACTGCATTGAAAAGCATCCCCCTTCCCATAGGAAACCTTCCCGTGATCATCTTCTTAACTCAAGCCTTTTTTTTTTTTAAGGTGAACTTGCTAACAATTCCATTCATAAAATGGAACGATTCCATTTTATTCATAAAATAATTTGAAGTTTCTTTAGAAGCCTCCAAGGTTTTAGAGGTATGGCAAAAATCAAAACTACAAACTAAAAATGCAAACCGAGGAAGGAAAGAAAAAGTAGGAAAAGAAAAACCGTATTTTATACTTACGAACAGAGGTGGTCCTCAAGTTAGAACCACAATTGGGACCAGAATTTTCATTGCTAAGCAAGGTGGCTGTTTAGTGACTCATCTGATCTTAATACCTTTTTGCTTCGTTAGACATAAAATATCTATTCCTTCCTTCCATCCATCCATCCATCCATCCATCCATCTATCTATCTATCTATCTATCTATCTATCTATCTATCTATCTATCTATATCCTTTTTTGCTTCATTAGACATAAAATACCTATTCTATCCATCCATCCATCCATCCATCCATCCATCATCTATCTATCTATCTATCTATCTATCTATCTATCTATCTATCTATCTATCTATCTATCTATCTATCTATCTTAATACCTTTTTGCTTCATTAGACATAAAATATCTATTCCTTCCTTCCTTCCTTCCATCCATCCATCCATCCATCCATCCATCTATCTATCTATCTATCTTTCTATCTATCTATCTATATCCCTTTTTGCTTCATTAGACATAAAATACCTATTCCATCCATCCATCCATCCATCCATCCATCCATCCATCCATCCATCCATCATCTATCTATCTATCTATCTATCTTAATACCTTTTTGCTTCATTAGACATAAAATATCTATTCCTTCCTTCCTTCCTTCCATCCATCCATCCATCCATCCATCCATCCATCCATCCATCCATCCATCCATCCATCTATCTATCTATCTATCTATCTATCTATCTATCTATATCCCTTTTTGCTTCATTAGACATAAAATACCTATTCAATCCATCCATCCATCCATCCATCCATCCATCCATCCATCAATCATGCCTTCCATTGAGGACCTGTATACTGCACGAATCAAGAAGAGGGCCGTGAAAATATTTGCAGATCCCTCGCATCCTGGACATAAACTGTTTCAACTCCTACCCTCAAAACGACGTTATAGAGCACTGCACACCAGAACAACTAGACACAAGAACAGCTTTTTCCCGAAGGCCATCACTCTGCTAAACAAATAATTCCCTCAACACTGTCAGACTATTTACTGAATCTGCACTACTATTAATCGTTTCATAGTTCCCATCACCAATCTCTTTCCACTTATGACTGTATGACTATAACTTGTTGCTGGCAATCCTTATGATTTATATTGATATATTGATCATCAATTGTGTTGTAAATGTTGTACCTTGATGAACATATCTTTTCTTTTATGTACACTGAGAGCATATGCACCAAGACAAATTCCTTGTGTGTCCAATCACACTTGGCCAATAAAAATTCTATTCTATTCTATTCTATTCTATTCTATTCTATCTATCTATCTATCTATCTATCTATCTATCTATCTATCTATCTATCTATCTATCTATCTTAATACCTTTTTGCTTCATTAGACATAAAATATCTATTCATTCCTTCCTTCTTTCCTTCCATCCATCCATCCATCATCTATCTATCTATCTATCTATCTATCTATCTATCTATCTATCTATCTATCTATCTATCTATCGTAATAGATCTAAATAACACTTCACAGTGCTTTAAAGCCCTCTCTAAGCAGTTTACAGAGTCAGCAGCTCCTGTCAGTTGGCAGAGTTAGCCTGCAATACCACCGCGCCACCAATGCAATCCATCCTCATTCAGTCCTCTCCAGATGTTGGAGTCCCGTCTCCAAAAGCATGTTCTTGTTTGACTGGCAATTATGAAACCTGAAATCCACCATATTGGGAGAGCAATAAATTCAGGAATGGGACTAGATTAATGGCATGTTTCTTCTAACTTCAGAGAAGATAAAGGGGAGGGTCAGTGATAAAAGGGGCGGGCATGGTTATCGTTCAGAGCGGCTTTGATCAAACAAGTGCTGAGGAATGCAGCCAGAGGCTTGGCGCTTTCTAGATTCCTGTAGCTGACAGGTAAAATCACAGAAGACCTTAAATGGCTGTTTGGGGAGAAGATGAATGGGTGAACTCTTGCAAACAGATAGTTTCTTTGCCTGGCAGTGATTATTCCAGCTTTTGAAGCTTTCGACCAAAAAGAAGATAACTCTTTAAAGAAACTCTTTAAAACCCCGTTTAAATTTTCCACTGCATATAACAATGCATCTACAATAAAAAAAATTCCATTTGTCTGAAGTGGTATAGGGTTTCCTGCTTCAATAGGGGGTTGGGTTAAAAAAAACCTCCAAGGTCACTTCCAATTCTGTCATTCTGTTAAAATATCGATAAATAAACAGAAATTATATTTGTCATAAAATTTAAAATTCATTATGTCATTGGTTAATTAGTTGACTATATAAAATTAAACACATGATATCACCTGGAGAAATACCTGTAAATCAGTGTGAAATGTTAATGTTTGTATTGATATCATCACTATTCAGTAAGCGCACATGATCAAAGGAAGGGAGGGAGGGAGGGAACGAAACAGAGGGAACGAAGGGACAAAAAAATGGGGAAAAGAAAAGAAAAAGATAAGTTTTGTAGTTAATTTTTGGAAGACTCCTATTCAGGTTGAGAAAGATCTATGGGCAACTGTAATTTCTCCATTCTTGTCCAGATGAAGAGATTTCCATTTATGGAACTATATTTGTGAAGATTTTCAGCAACGTAGCGAGTTTTAGAATTATCCTTAGTGCTAGAATTCAGTTTTGATTTTATTAAGACTATTACCTTCTTAAAGAATAACTTCAGTTTAACTTATTTAATTAAAAATTATCCCAAATCCTTTTGTGGTGCATTTTCAACACCCTTCATAAAATGCAGATATATACAAGCTTCTAGATATTATTTAATTCAACTCTGGCTATAATAATCCCAATCCTCATTTGATCTCTGTCTAACCCTTGGCGTAATGGTTAAGGTTAGAAACTAGAGATTGTGAGTTCTAAATTGTGCCTTACGAAGAAAGCCAGCTGGGTAGTCTTGAGTCAGTCACTGTGTTGTGGCTCCCGCCCCCGAACCTGGCCCCATGCCTGAAAGTGCCTTGGAGCTGGGCCTGCTGCCAGAAAGTGACTCGGAGCCGCGCCTGCTGCCAGAAAGTGACTTGGACAGTGAGGGGGACGGGCCGTCAGGACTTACCTCGGAAGCACTGGCCTCCCTGGCTCAGCTCCAGGAGCTAGAAGCAGGCCAAGTGAAAGAGATAACGAGGCCTCCTTCTCCTGACTCTTTCCCCCACCCAGGCCACGCCTGCAGACCCAGCTGACAGCAATCAGGCTTGGCTCAATCCCAGGTTTTGTAGGCAGGAGAGAAGGGAACGACAGAAACAGGGGGGGGGCAGGCCTAGGAAGTGCTGAGTCATGGAGCCACACCCCACAGGATATAAAAGTCAGCAAGAGCTGGTATGTCTCTTTGTATCAGGCAAATCCACGGATTGACTAGAGCTGAAGGTTGTGACTCACCAGTGTCTTGGCAGCTAACGAGGGCTCTTGGCAGACGCTGGCTCTTTTGCTGCCAGAGCTGATAAGAGCCGGCTAATTAAGCCATCGGACGGACGGAGGCGAGGAGGACATAACACATTGTTTTAGCCCTAGGAAGTGGCAAACCACCTCTGAAATCTTGCCAACAAATACAGCACGGACAAGCTTGAAGACACAGTCACCATCCCCATAATGTGAAACATCCTATAGATCAAAATGAAAAAATGGGCTCTGCTCACTATTCTTTGAGGCAAATGTTCGTTTCCAGAAGAAAGATCATCGTTTGTCCCAGTCTCTGAAATCTGGTAATATTTGGCACATTCTTTGAAAAAGTAAAGTGAGCAAATTACATCCTCACTCTTAAAACAAAACCAATCAATATGGGCAGAGGGGTGGGGGAGAGAACCAGTCTATAAATGGTACATCATCCATTTCCCAAAATATCTCTCCCTGATCTTTGAATCTCCGACTTGCTTTAAGCATGATCGGTGCAGAGGCAGATGCAAAAACAGGATTTTACTAAGATTTCTTGTGGATCTTTCGTAGTTTTTCGTTTAGGAAACTCAGTGGTGGGTTTCAAATTTTTTTTTTTTACTACTAGTTCTGTGGGTGTGGCTTGGTGGGCGTGGCATGGCTTGGTGGATGTGGCTTGGTGGGCATGGCAGAGGAAGGATACTGTAAAATCTCCATTCCCACTCCAATCCAGGGGAAGGTTACTACAAAATCCCCATTTCCTCCCGACCAGCTGGGACTTGGGAGGCAGAGAATAGATGGGGGCGGGGCCAGTCAGAATTTTTACTACCGGTTCTGTTGGTGTGGCTTGGTGGGCATGGCAGGGGAAGGCTACTGTAAAATCTCCATTCCATCCCCACTCCAAGGGAAGGTTACTGCAAAATCCCCATTTCCTCCCGATCAGCTGGGACTTGGGAGGCAGAGAATAGATGGAGGCGGGGCCAGTCAAAATTTTTACTACTGGTTCTCCGAACTACTCAAAATTTCCACTACCGGTTCTCCAGAACTGGTCAGAACCTGCTGAAACCCACCTCTGAGGAAACTGATTATCTGAACGATGTAAAAAGGTTGTGAAGACTCTAGAAAGAGTGCAGAGAAGAACAACAAAGGTGATTCGGGAACTGGAGGGGAAAACGTATAAAGAATGTTTGCTGGAATTGGGTATGTCTAATTTAATGAGGACTGGGTGTGACATAATAGCAGTATTCCAATATCCAAGGCGGGGTCTCCAACCTTGGTCCCTTTAAGACTTGTGGATTTCAACTCCCAGAGTTCCTCAGCCAGCTTTGCTGGCTGAGGGACTCTGGGAGTTGAAATCCACAAGTCTTAAAGGGACCAAGGTTGGAGACCCCTGATCTAAGGGGTTGCCACAAAGAAGAGAGGGGTGGGTGTCAACCTATTATCTAAAGCACCAGAAAGCAGGACAAGAAGCAATGGATGGAAATTAATTAAGGAGAGAAGCAACCTGGAATTAAATAGAAACTTCCTAACAGTGAGAACAATTAATCAGTGGAACAACTTGCCTTCAGAAATTGTGAATGCTCCAACACTGGAAGTTTTTAAGAAGACATTAGACAACCATTTGTCTGAAGTGGCGTAGGGTTTCCTGCCTGAGCAGGGGGTTGGACTAGAAGACCTCTAAGGTCCCTTCGAACTCTGTCATATTCTGCCCTTAGTTTCGTGATTGTAACAGTGAGTAAATTTATTCCTAAAAGCATTTACTCTTCCTTTAGCTTTTGGTGAGTTTCACACTTCTCTTGCAATTTTGTTAATTTTATAATTTTTGTTTGCATGTAGCTGTAGCTTACAGAAGGAAGACTACCCTTGCTTCTCTCCATAAATAACACTTGTAATCAAAGTGGGCTTGAAAGCATTAATTACTTAGTGCAATTAATGTGTTCATTAATAAATTGCAAGTTTTAAAAGCGGATTTTAAATTGGATTCTAGTTGAACTTTGGCCTCTTTGAAAATGCGGCCTTATTGGAAGTCAACATTTATGTCAGTGACAGATTTTCTTCTTAATTCAGAAAGGCATTTTTAAACATACAAACAAACAAATAAATAAATAAATGATATTCTCATGTTTAATTTTCTAGAGAGGGGAAAAATTAAATGGCCTTATCAGAAGGAGTTGGCCATATGTATTTTAATTGGCTAATTAATCAAATTTCTCAGCTCGGTACAACTTTCTTCAAATGCGCTTTGCCCTACCTAGATTGGAGCTTCTTCACCTTCAAATCAGGGAGTCAGTGAGGAAAGGTGCTGTAGAGGTCACCAAATTCAACCTTCCGCTCACCGTAGAAAGCCAAATGAAAGTATTATGGCTTGTTCCATTAAGTAGTGGAACAACCTTCCTTCTGGAGTCATGGAGACTCCATCACTGGAGATTTTCAAGAGAAGACTAAGAGAGATTCCTCCAATGAAATTCAACAACTTTCATCATTATTAGGACTGTGTTTCTATCATTCAGTTGGAATCTGCCGACCTGCAATTTTTGAGACCCGAACTTAAAATGAGGAAGAGTATCCTGATTGTGAGCGATATTAAGGAGTGGAACAACCTTCCTTCTGGAGTCACGGAGACTCCATCACTCGAGATTTTCAAGAGAAGACCAAGAGAGATTTCTATGGGATAATCTGAGAATTCCTGCTCTAGGCAGAGAGTTGGTCTAAAACAGCGGTCACTAGCTGGTGGTCCATGGACCACTGGTGGCCCGCAAGAAAATTTTGGTGGTCTGCAGAAAAATTATTTGCATTTTTTATATTGCACTAAATCAGGGGTCCTCAAACTACAGGACCTGGGCCAGATACGTGCAATGAATGCTTGTATTGCTGCAGAGTCTCCCCCTTCGGGTCTTTTTTGTATGGGTTGGAAGGGGGAAGAAATTCCAACTTGGGGTCTGCTTCAGGATTTGGGCGAAGGCTGGAGGGAAATGCTGCTGGTGGCAAAGAGCCAGAGGGCTCGTTCCAGTGGGACTGCCTCATGGCCTGGAACTGGCTGACCATCGCAGCCAACTGAGCTTCCAGGTGCCGATACCTGGCCTTGCACTCCAACAGGTCTTCCCTTTGCTTGGAAAGCCTATGCTCATAGTCCTTAGTGAGGTGTTTTGGCTGAGCCTCCTTCATGGTCAGATCCAATTTGAACTGAGCTGTTTTGCCAACTCTTTCTCGTGGTGGCTGCTAAGCTCTAGCAACTGCTTCCTGTTGGGACCCTAAGGAGCCCGGGTGGGGAGGTGAGGACTGGCTGGCAGGGGAGGGGCAAGTAGAGATCGGTGAGGTGCCCCTCAACGTGAGTGACATTGAATTGACCACACCCACCCGGTCACATGACCACCTAGCCACGCCCACCCAGCCGGTCATTAGGCAGATCATATTAGTGATCCGTGAGATTTAAAAGTATGAATTTAGTCGCCCTCGAGGTCCAAAAGGTTGGGGACCCCTGGTCTTGAACAAGGGTCTCCAACCTTGGCAACTTTAAGTCTGGTGGACTTCAACTCCCAGAATTCTGGAAGTTGAACTCCTCCAGGTTTAAAGTTGCCAAGGTTGGAGACCCTTGTTTAGAAGGTCTCCAAAGTCTCTTCCAACCCTAGAATTCGCTAAGATCATATAGTTGGTTTGGTGGGCTAAATTACCCCTTTCCAGCTGTGTGATTCTTAGTGATTTGTCACAAAATCCACAATTTCAGAACATAGAGTGAGACATTGACATCATATTGTGCTGAAATGTGTTATTCACAGAATCGAGTCTTCTACTTTATTTTAGGACATTTCTGAACCTCTTTGGAGGTGACTCCATTATTCCATGATGGCTGAAGGTGACGGTGCTATGGGTAATCCTAGACCAATGTTGGAGAATCTTTTCGGCACCAAGTGCCAAAATTAGAGCGTGTGCACGGTGAAATGCCAGAAACAGGAAGAGCAGTTCCCTGGTGTGCACACGCGGGAGTGAAAGAAACCGGAAGAGCAGCTCCCCAGCTCGCATGCACACCAGCTGGTCGGCGTGCATGTGCGTGCTGGAAACCAGAAGCTCAGTTTCCCAGCACGAGCATGCGTGCCAGGGAGCTGCTCTTCCAGTTTCTGGTGCTCCCCTGCACGCAAAGACCAGCTGGCTGGCTTGCAGGTGAGCCCCGGAACTCAGAAGAACAACGGGTGATGGCTGGCGTGCCCGAAGAGATAGCTCTGCGTGCCACTTCTGGCAGGCGTGGCATAGGTTCGTCATCACGGTCCTAGACCTATGACCACAATTGAGCCCAAAATTTCTGTTGCTAAGTGATACAGTAGTTATGTGAGCTTTGCCCCATTTTACGACCTTCCTTGGAACAGTTCTTAAGTGAATCACTGCACTTGTTAAGTTAGTAACAGGGTCGTTAATTGAATCTGGCTTCCCCTTTGACTTTGCTTGTCTGAAGGTCACAAAAGGTGATCACGTGACCCTGGGGCACTGCAACCGTCATAAATACGAGCTGGTTGCCAAGCGTCTGAATTTTGATCATGTGACCCTAGGGATGCCTCAACGGTCGTGAATGTGAAAAATGGTCATAAGTCATTTTTTTCCATTGCTCTTGTAACTTTGAACCAATTGCTCTACGTCGGGGACTAACCTGCCCTTTGCTTGGTTCAGTTTGGTTGCAAATGTTTGCTTTCCTTCTTCGATCCCATCTCTGAATCACTCCGCAGTGGCTTTCCTAATTTCTCTAATAATTGGAAGAGCTCCTTGGGGATGTTTGGCCCTTGAGATTTAATTTTAAGGAGCCAGGGAATCCGATCACTTTAGGCCCTTGAAAACATCCAACCTTTGAGAACCACATCAAAAAAAAATTGTGGGGGGGAGCGGGCAGGAATAATAATAATAATAATAATAAAAGAATTCCTTTTCTATCACGTTGCATAATAACGATCCGGACACAAGAGAGGAGAATTATTATTATTTTTTTGCACATCACTAATTTGATCACCAGCTTTTCCACGCGCCCACTTTCTTTTCTCCTGCAAGTAATTACCGAGATTACATCTGAAATGCATTTTCTTTTCTTTTCCATTTTTTTTTTCCAGGGGGCGGTGGTGGAGTGGGTTAATCTAACTCTCTGCTCTCCACCCTCCATGCAATATTCAGGATTTGTAGTGCCATTTTAACTAAAAATAGCCAGTTTTCCAATCCAAAAGGGGAGAGATTTTCACTTGTTATTCAGTCGGATCCACAGACAGCCCTGTCTTTAGTTGAAAGTTAATGGGGCTTGTCCAAAAAGGATCCAGAATGTGACAAGGAGTGTGTGTGTGTGTGTGTGTGTGTGTGTGTGTGTGTGTGTGTGTGTGTGTAAGGAAACATTTGCTCCCAAATTGCTACTAGCAACAACCCAAAGAAAACTATTTACACTAAGTCCCGCATCGCAGTGCTCTTCTGCACCAGTTTGTTTGCCGTGATGTTAGCAACAATTAATAAATCCCTAATAATATTAATAAACCTCTGCGGCAGCTGCAATGGGGAAACCAATCATCCTCGTTTTTTTAATGTAACGGTTTGGTAATGTTTTCTTCCAACAGCCTCTCCCGAAATCCCGAGATTTTAATTGATAACCTCCTGTTAAAATTGTGGGACGGGGAAAGGGGAAAAAAAATATAATAATAATAATAATCCAGGTATTTCGATGCAAAGTTTCAAATTATTCTTTAGCGTCTACAGGGTTGCCTCTTTCAATGTTTCCAAGAAAGTATTGTTCTTAATGTGACAACAGGTCAGGAAGACTCTGCATTAATTACACTAACATATGGTTATTAACAGATTCTAGCCCAGGGAGCAATACTTTACAATGTTATCTTCCAGATAGTCAGATGTTAGCCATATTGTCAGTGCTGGCAGCTATTGTTTCACTCATTTACTTCACAGAGCTAATTACTCCCTAATAATAACTTTACCTTGGAGTTTTTCACTTGCTTGTGCCAGCAAACCTGTTCACACTACATATGCTAATTATTGGCACTTATTCATTATGTTAAGATAGCTTTAAGATCAAGCTGTGCAGGCTGGCTTTCCATATAGAACCAGCTGGTTGGAAACTTTTTTTTTTCTCTTCCTCTTTTTATTCCCCCCCCCCTCCTCCTAACTAAAGTCATTAAAACTTTTACGATGGTATCATCTTATTATCTTAACAAGATTTGGTGTTGGAGAAGCGGAATTATTTTCAGTTATCACTCCCGCCCTCCAAACAAGGGCATATCTGTAACAAGATGTATCTCATTTTTATAATCGCTTTTTTTTCCCCCTTAATCATCTATATAACACTTTTAATGTGTTCCGCTATCCTTATCTTAGAACTCTACCATCTGCGGCAAAGGCGCAGGACAATTTCCCCCCGCCCCCCTCCTTTCAGCCAATAAATTTTTGTCACTGCATTTCACTCGGGCTGAACTGAAGCAATTGTCTGGTGAGTTTCGGAGAGGCATTTTGGGGGGGGATAGAAAAAAAGAGGAGAGACATTTGGAAATGTCCTGAGTTAGGAAAGATATTATGTAGGGAATATTTGTAGCCGAAGTATGTGGAGTCCTTGGGGGTCTATGAGCTTGGTTGTTTTCTTGCAAACATTTCATTACCTAACTAGGTAGCTTCATCAGTGCTAGAAGGAGGTGGGGTTTTCTTTCTCTATTCTATTCTATTCTATTCTATTCTATTCTATTCTATTCTATTCTGTTAACTGTTTGTTGCTCAGGGTTGAACTGTGGGGTCCTTGATGCTCTCCGAGATTGGTGTTTTTCTTCCAGACATTTCATTATCAGACTAGGTAACATCATCAGTGACCGACGATGCACTGAGCACTGATCATATTACCTAGTTGGGCAGTGATGGGATTCCAGTAATTTAACAACCGGTTCTCTGCCCTAATGATTTCTCCCAACAACCAGTTTGCCAAACTGCTCAGAAAGTTAACAACCGGCTCTCCCGAAGTGATGCGAACTGGCTGAATCCCACAGCTGTAGTTGGGTAAGGAAACGTTTGCAAACTCAGAGAGCACCAAGGATCCCAGAGATGGTGTGTTTTTTTCATGTAGAGTTAGCAGTGGTTAATTCCCAAAAATCAAGAGGCCACCTGCCAACTTCCCTGCTGCCCATACCAAAATGGGATCTGTGAAATCACATGACTGCTTTAAAGAAATGAAAATAAAGAGAGGTTCTGAATTCTTGAAGCTGAATTTGTACTGCTGCTCAGCCCTTTTCTTCTTGTTAGAAGTTTTTTTAATTTGAGAACCTATGTAGTGTCAAGATTAAAATGGTGGATTAGGAGAGGAGACACTCACATTTCTAGGGCCCTCCTCAGCCACAGAACCTCCCAGAAGACTTTGAACCAGTCCTTCTCTTTCAACCCGGGATAGGGGCCGGGATAGCTCAGGCAGTAGAGAAGTAGAGAACAATAGAGAAGCCTGTTATTAGAACATAGAGCCTGCAATTACTGCAGGTTCGAGCCCGGCCCAAGGTTGACTCAGCCTTCCACCCTTTATAAGGTAGGTAAAATGAGGACCCAGATTGTTGGGGGGGCAATAAGTTGACTTTGTAAAAAATATACAAATAGAATGAGACTATTGCCTTATACATTGTAAGCCGCCCTGAGTCTTCGGAGAAGGGCGGGGTATAAATGTAAAAAAAAAAAAAAAACCCAACCTTACAAGGTGGTTGTTGTGGGGAAAATAGAGCAGGTAGCACTATATCTGCCATCTTGTACTTTTATTGTAGAAAGCAGGATAGGGAAAAAAAATACATATATAGTATTCGTGTTATCCTTATCATATTTTCTTCAGAACATGTAACACAACGCAGCTGTGAGATTTCTTCTTTAGTTCTGTTTTTCATAGATAGATAGATAAATAGATAGATAGATAGATAGATAGATAGATAGATAGATAGATAGATAGATAGATAGAAGAGAGAGGTGAGAGAGAGATGACAGATAGGTAGGTAGGTAGATATAGACAGACAGACAGGCAGATGATAGATATGATAGATAGATAGATAGATAGATAGATAGATAGATAGATAGATAGATAGATAGATAGATAGATAGATATAGATAGATAGATAGAAAGAGAGAGATGAGAGAGAGAGAGAGATGAGAGGGAGATGAGAGATAGATAGATGATAGATAGATAAATGATAGATAGATAGATAGATAGATAGATAGATAGATAGATAGATAGATAGATAGATGATAGATAGATAGATAGATAGATAGATAGATAGATAGATAGATAGATAGATAGATAGATAAGTAGACAGGCAGGCAGGCAGGCAGACAAGAGTTATAGGCTTTGGTCCTACACACCAACGCAGACTGGATCCTGCAATATAGCTATAGCTATAGATGATATAGATATAGATGATAATATATAGATGAGAGAGAGAGAGAGAGAGAGTTCCAACTGTCCAACAGTTTACCTCAGATTTAATCATAGGCAAAAAAATTGTACAAATCTAGAAATATTTATCTTAGACGGGTACACAGGAAATATTTAATTCTTCTAATTTTAATTAGAATTAAAAGTGTGTGTGTGTGTGTGTATGTGTAATTTTTAATCTTTAACCAGAGTCACTGTATCCATGAGGTGGCTGGGATAGAAATTCAATAATTCAATAGAAAAGGGAGTTAACATAAAATTTTGCTTAAAATGCCGTTTAAAATGCTGAGATCACTGAGATCAGGCAGCACGTCAAATAATTTAAAAGATAGCAGCAAAACTGGCAAAAGTCAGAACTTTTTTTCTCTCTCTTTTTCTCCTCCCCTCCCTCTCCCCCCCCCCACCCTCCCCCCCCCCAAAAAAATTTCTTGGGCGATCACTGAACTCTGCCTGAAACACAGCATCTGAGGTTTTTGAAAAATGGCATCAATGCATTTTGGAAATAAAGTCCCTACAATGTGGCGCTCGAAAATAGTGTTTGTTCTTTTCATTTTATTGCATGCGTGTGTTTTGACTTATGAAATTTCAGTTGGCAGTCCCTATGCAAAAGTTGCATGTCGTATCCATGAGTGACATTAATGTATATGGATCCCGCTGCCTTATGATGTGTGTCTAAATCGAGTTCCAATTCTAAGACATCTCAATGCGGTTTTTCTAAGTCGATTTGCGTAAGATCCAGTGGGGAGCTCTTAAATGGGATTTGGACATACAGGTAGTCCTCGACTTAGGACCAACCTCGAGCCCAACACTTCTGTTGCTAAGCAAGACGTTTGTTATGTGAGTTTTTGCCCCATTTTACGCCCTTTCTTGTGAATCGCTGCGGTGGATAAGTAAGTTAGCGACCCAGTCGTTAAGTGAATCTGGCTTCCCCCAATTGACTTTGACCCGGTCGTTAAGTGAATCTGGCTTTCCCCAATTGACTTTGACCCGGTCGTTAAGTGAATCTGGCTTTCCCCAATTGACTTTGACCCGGTCGTTAAGTGAATCTGGCTTTCCCCAATTGACTTTGACCCGGTCGTTAAGTGAATCTGGCTTTCCCCAATTGACTTTGACCCGGTCGTTAAGTGAATCTGGCTTTCCCCAATTGACTTTGCTTGTCAGAAGGTCGCAAAAACCTCGGGACACAGCAACGGTCATAAATATGAACCAGTCGCCAAGCATCTGAATTTTGTTCATCTGATTATGGTGGATGCTGCAAAGGTCATAGCTGGTCACAAATCGCTTTTTGTTCAGTGCTGTTGTAACTTTGAACGGTCGCTAAAAAAAACCTGTTGTAAATCGAGGACTACCAGTACAAAAATTGAGGCTGGGGTATCCTAAGTAGCAACAGGGGGGAAAGGATCTACAAAACATTTGGTCCTTAACTTTTGTAAAAAAAAAAAAAAATTCTCTTGTGAATCCCACTGTGTTTAGGCTGTTGTGATGCCGGCATCAGGTCTAAAACTCTTTTTAATTTCCCAAGCTCTTAATCCTCTTCTCCTGCTTGATGATGGCTTTAATTCCACTGTCTGCTCTAATGCTGCTAAAAAAAGTGAGGAGGGGGGGCGGAGAGAGAGATGAGAGTCGGATTGTCTCATTTTAATTTCTTTTATTGTCATTGCATTTTTTTTAAAAAAAAAATAAGGGTTCTAAAATAAGTGTAATTGTAGACAGTGTGACCCCCCCCTATTAAAAATGCTTCTGTGGGTTTTATCGGTGTTAATGGTTACGTTTTCGTATCGACTTTTGCTTTAGAGGACTCGTTTGGTTTCTTTTCTTTCCTATAGATTCACTCAGGAATAAAGTGACCTTACTTAGAATCACCCAATGAGCTTTATGGATGATTAGACAGTCCATAATCCTGGTTCTATGTTCCCCATCTGGTTGCCCCCCATCCCAGATGTGCTGAAATCTCAGCTACATGTCTCAGGATTCCCAGTAAAACTGACCTAACTTTGTCCTAATTCAAAGATCTAGCTACTGTGTTCCTTGGCTGAAACATATATATATATATATATATATTCCTTCTTAATAGGCTGTGTAAACTGTAGCTTTTTCTTAAGCTATTTTGTAAAGTGCTATATGTACTAATAAGGTTATACATGTACAGATATACAAATATTTCAGTTCAGGCTTTAAAAAACAAAAGACTTTCAAAGTCTTGCCAAATTCAATTGTGACTTAAAAAAAATAGCTGCAAGAAAAAATGCTTTGGCCCCAGTTTGGATGAAAAAATAGCCATTTTAAGCAGCACAGTTAGAATTGTTCAAACCTAAAGGGCCATCTCAACTTTGAAACTGATCTCAAAAAAAGGAAAAGAAAAGAAAAAACCCCAAAAAACCCCCAAAGCCCTGATTTCAGTGTTTTGATCTCAAATTAAAACCAGCATATTCTGAAAGCCTTCGTCTTTCTTCTTCTCCCTCTTCCTCTTCTTCCTCCTCCTCCTCCTCCCCCTCCTCTTCTTCTCCTCCTCCTCCTCTTCTTCTTCTTCTCCTTCTCCTTCTCCTAACTAAAGGAAACATGAATTCTAAATGAAATATTAACGTCTGCACTGGAGCCTATTCAGTTTTCATTCCTGTGGCTTGTTTTCAAAGTCTTGCGATGCTTTTTCCTTTTTTAAAAAAAATTTATCTGGTTTCTCCTCTCCTCTCTTCTTCTTCTTCTTCTTCTTCTTCTTCTTCTTCTTCTTCTTCTTCTTCTTCTTCTTCTTCTTCTTCTTCTTCTTCTTCTTCTTCTTCTTCTTCTCCTTCTCCTTCTCCTTCTCCTTCTCCTTCTCCTTCTTCTTCTTCTTCCTTTAACCCTCCTATTCTGTCTCTGTCATTTCTCAGTATGCTCTTTCCAATTGCCAGCCCTCCCTCTCCAATTATTTACAGATCATCTGCTCTTCTGACATGGCCCAAGTCAATGGCATCGAGATCGCATTTAGAAAGTGGAGTTCCATAAATCATTGGAAACGGCAACATTTTGTTGTGCTAAAACTAAGGGGCCAAATGTTTTGGTTCACTCCTGCTCATACAGTACATAACTCGCTTCCCCATGACATAACGGCTAGCAGATGAATTGCTTCCACTGAAATTCATTTTGTGTGGCCTAATGGGAAAGCGCCATCTGTGATTGCTCATTCATACAACATGCAAATGATTGCTAGATGCTTAAGATATCAAGAATCAAACAGCATTGCCTATTTATAACTTCTCTGCCTTATAGGAGAGATGGCCCAAACTTTAACCTACTGGCAATTTGCAAGCTGATTTCCATCGTTCCACTGTTCTTTTGCCAAAATGGCACAAATGTTTTCCCTACAGTTTCGGCTGAACAATGATCCTGTGAGATAGGTTCCGTTAAAAAGCTAATGACTACCCTGAGGTCCCACCAGAAGGAAATTTATATTCAGGCTTTATCCAATATCTAAGCTGGGAACTGAACATAGTTTTAGAGGACTGATTCAAGAGCACTCCGGACCTTCTAGAAGGGATCAGGCTGGGGGCATTCAAAAGAAAATGAAATTCAATGCTGAGAAAATTCTACATTTAGGCAAATAAAAATAAAGGCACAGACGGGGTGGGCTGCTGGGGGTTCGCAGGGGTTCGGGAGAACCTCTAGCTAAGATTCTGTGCAGTTCGGAGAACCCCCAAATCCCACTCCTGGCTGGCCCCGCCTGCCCCACATCCCTTTCCAGGCGTCCCGACGCATTTTGGGTGCAGGTAAGTGCAGGTAAGTGCAGGGCTTGCGCAGTGGCTCAGGGAGGGCAAAAAAATGGGCCTACCCATTTCCAGCCTCCAGAAGGCCTCTGGAGTCTGAGGAGACCGTTTTCGCCCTCCTGGAGGTTTGAGGAAAGCCTCCAGAGCCCGGAGAGGGCAAAAACGCACCCCACCCCCCCACCGTGGTGCAGGAGGCCAAGTTGACCATGCCCACCCAGCAACCATGCAGAGAACCCCTTGCTAAAATTTTTGAAGCCCATCCCTGGGCACAGATATAGAATGGGTGATACCTGGCTCAATAGCAGTAACTGCAAGAGGTATCTCGGAGTCTTACTGGACAATCACATAAATATGAGCCAGGAGTTTGCTGTGGCTGCCAAAAAAGCCAACACAGTCCTAGGTTGCGTTAACTATTACTTGACCTCAGAGGGCTGGGGTGGGCATCACCAGCTGGATGTCACTCGTGTCAGGGGCGCCTGTGGTGGCCTGAGTGCTCTGCCAATGAAAACAGGCTCCCAAGCTCCGTTTTCTGCTGCGACAGCCTCCTGCAACCCTCAGAGCAGGGGTAAAATCCAGCAGGTTCTGACAGGTTCTGGAGAACCGGTAGCGGAAATTTTGAGTGGTTCAGAGAACCAGCAAATACCACCACTAGCTGGCCTCAGAGTGGGGAGAGAATGGAGATTTTGCAGTATCCTTCCCCTGCCATGCCCACAAAGCCACGCCCACAATCCACACCATGCCCACCAAGCCACGCCACAGAACCGGTAGTAAAAAAATTTGGATTTCACCACTGCCTCAGATGGTTGCAGGAGGCCATCGCAGCAGAAAACGGAGCTCGGGACCCCTTTTTTGCTGGGAGAGGCACCGCGGGCCGGTCCTTTGCTGTTTCCAAGGCAGCCTTGTGGGCGGTTTTTTTTTTTTAATTAAACATTTTTTAAAAACAAAAAACAATCTTTAGCAATTTTTTCTTTCCAACAATTTTACATCAGTAAAACATTTCTTATCCATTTTTTCTCCCTTATTTCAATGTATCCTTTATACATATAACTTTAATATTAATTTATTTACATATATACATATAAATAACAGTGTACATAATTTCATTTCTACAATCTGCATTTTTTTTCTGCTTCCTCTTATTTGTTATTACATTTCTACTCCTATATCTTATTTGATCTTTCCTTGCCTTTTATCTCTCTTGTCTAACCACTCATACCATTTCTCCCACACTATATAATATCCTGTTTCCTCTTTTTCTTGTATCTCCTTGGTAAGTTTGTCCGTTTCTGCACATTCCAAAACTTTTCTAATCAAATTATCTTCGGTTGGTATATTATTGTTTTTCCAATTCTGTACGTATATTATTCTTGCTGCTATGATAATATAATTAATTAAATCATTAATTAATTTTTAAGAAAATGTTGGATAACCATCTGATTGAGATGGTGTAGGGTTTCCTGCCTGGGCAGGGGGTTGGACTAGAAGGCCTCCAAGGTCCCTTCCAACTCTGTTGTTATATTATATTATATTAAATATTGATTTTTTTTCATAAGACCCTGGGAGTATTCCTAATAAAAATATTTCTGGCTTCGTCTCTATATGTTGTTTGGTTATCTCTTCTAACTGTAATCTAGTTTTACTCCAATACTGTTTTACGTTGGGGCATATCCACCAAATGTGATAGTATGTTCCCTTTGGTGTTTGCATTTCCAGCACGTTCATGGGGTATTGGGAAACATTTTAGCCAGTCTTGCTAGTAGCAAATGCCACCTATAGAACATTTTGTACATATTTTCTTTATAGGATACAGACATTGTCAATTTATAATTTTTATTCCACAATTTCTCCCATTTATCCAATTCAGTGTTATATCTGAATTTTTTGCCCCAATTATCATATTTTCTTTAACTACCTCCTCTTCCATTTTATATCTTAATAAATAATTATAATTTTTTAATCAATTTATCTTCTGTGCCTCGAAGAATTTTATCTAATTCGTGTATTTACTTTTGGAATCCGTATTGTATTAAATCTTTTCTTATATCTAGATTGTATTTGCATGTAAGGCCACCAATCAATGTCTGTACCCTGCTCTTTTAATTCTTGCCTTGTTTTCAATTCACCTTGACTACTCAGTAAATACTTGTATCTTTTAATTTTGTCAATGTCCAGTACATTCGGATAAATTAGTGCCTCCATTGTAGATAACCATTCTGGAATTTTATCGTAATGATTCTTTTTTATCCCTTGCCATGTTTGTAGTAATGCATCTCTAAATAAGTGTCTCTGTTAGTAACTGTGTTGTCCATTTTTTCCTTTCCATAAAAAAGCATGCCACCCTCTCTGTAAATTGTGCCCCTCTAATGTTAGGATTCTTTTATTTCTTAATTCCATCCAGTCTTTAATCCAAATAAGTGTTGTTGCTTTGTAGTAAGTTTCCCAATCTGGAAGTCCAAAACCTCTTCTTTTCCTACTATCTTGTAATGATTGTATTTTAATTCTGGATTTTTTCCCCTGCCAAATATAGTTCGCTATTAATTTATTTAGATCTTTAAAGAATTTTTTTCCTAATTTTATGAGTACTACTTGAAACAAGAATAATATTCGTGGTAAAATGTTCATTTTGATCGATGCTATTTTCCCTAAGAGAGAGAATTGTAATTTTCTCCAAATTTCCAAATCTTTATCTGTAGTATTAATTTATTATAGTTATCTTCTTTAATCAATGAACATTTATTTGTTAACCATATTACTAAGTATTTTATTTTTTTAGTCATTTGGATGCCCATTTTATCTTCTAATTCTTTCTCCTGATTCTTGGTGAGGTTTTTCGTTAATGCCTTTGTTTTGAATTTATTAATTTTAAATCCCACTACTTTTCCATATTCTTCTATTTGTGTAATTAATTTGGGTCCTGTCAGTATTGATTGTTCTAAAATGGAAACCAGATCGTCAGCGAAGGCTTGGATTTAATACTCTTCTTTTTTTATTTTCAATCCTTTTATTTCATTTTCACTTCTAATTTTAATTAACAATACTTCTAAAGTATTGCTAATTAAGGCCTGGAGGAATGTTGTCCATGGGGTCGCAATGGGTAGGACACGACTTCGCAACTAACAACAACAACACTTCTAAAGTTAGAGTAAATAATAAGGGGGATAGGGACATCCTTGTCTCATTCCTTTTGCTATTGTGAATTGTTTGGTAGTGTTTCCATTTATTATTATCTTTGCCATGTGAATTGAGTATATTCTTTCTACCATGTTTACAAATTTATCTCTGAATTTCATATTTTCTAATTGCAAAATAATAAATCTCCAATTTAAGTTATCAAAGGCTTTTTGGGCGTCCAAAAATATTAATGCCGCTTGTTCGTCTGGGTTTGCCTCATAATATTCTAATACATCTATAATGGTTCTCGTGTTGTTTTTTATCTACCTTTTTGGCAAAAAGCCGTTCCGGTCAGGATGGATATATTCATTTATTACTTTTTTTAATCTTTCTGAAATTATCAATGTGAATAGTTTATAATCTGCATTTAATAGTGAGATGGGTCTATAGTTTTTGATTTGTTGTTGATCTGTATCTTCTTTTGGGATAAGGGTAATAATGTCTTCTGTCCAAGAGTTAGGTATTCTGGCCTTCATAGAATAGAATTTTTTTATTGGCCAAGTGTGATTGAACACACAAGGAATTTGTCTTGGTGCATATGCTCTCAGTGTACATAAAAGAAAAGATACATTCATCAAGAATCATGGGGTACCACACTTAATGATAAGTGCTTCATTAAAAATTTCTAACAGAGTTTCATCTAATGATTCTTGAAATGTCTTATATAATTCTGCCGGAAGTCCATCTGGGCCTGGTATTTTATTATTTTTCCAGGTTTTTTTCTCACCTCCACTAATTCCGTCATGCTAATTATCCCATTTAATATCTCCCTTTGTGTCTCCTCTAATTTTGCTATATTCATCTTGCCTAAGTATTGTTTAATATTTTCGGGTATAGTCTCTTGGGAGTATAAATTCTGGGAAAAAAGTTTTTGCTATATTTTTTCCCCCTTCTCTTCTATAGTGTATCTCTCCTTTCTCATCTTGTAACTGATGTAACCTGTGGGCCATATCTAAGTACTCCATGGGCTGGATCCGGCCCTCAGACCTTGAGTTTGACACCCCTGCTCTAGAACAGGGGTCTGCAACCTTGGCAACTTTAAGACTTATGGACTTCAATTCCCAGAGTTCCTCAGCCAGCAAAGAACTCTGGGAGTTGAACTCCATAAATCTTAAAGTTGCCAAGGTTGCAGACCCCTGCTCTAGAAGGAGTGCAGATAAGAGCAACAAAATGGTCAGGGGACTGGAGGCTTAAACATACAAATAACGGTTATAGGAATTGGGTATGTCTAGACTAGTGAAAAGAAGGACTAGGGGAGACATGATAGCGGTGTTCCAATATTTGAGGGGCTGCCACACGAGATCAACCCAGTGTCTTGATAGCTTCTAGTTCTTTATCCTTGAGTTCAAGTTTTAGTTTAGGAGAGAAGTCAACTTAGGGTAAAGTGGGGGTGGGGGGAAGCTGACTTTGTTCTCAGAAAATTAATTTTGTTGACTTTGTTGAGAAAATTAGACTTTGAAAAAGAAAAAAAAACCAAAGGGAAATATTACTGATTTACGGGTCACGAAGTTGACACCGAGATCATGAACTCAGTGTCAAAAGCTGGTTGATGGCTTTTTTAATTTTTTTTTTACAGAGGGCTACAGAAGGAGATAATTTTAATGGTTAAATGTATCCTCTGAAACAAATATGCCACAGAATACTCCTGCTGGGGAACAGCAGTGGGAAAGATATGTCACTTTCCAGAGAAGAATCTGCCCCATGTCTACATGGCATGCGTTCAGGTGGCAGGCCATTCTGTCAAGCTTTCTGAAAATTATTAAAAAATATGCATGTTTCTATGCAACTTTTCCCAATATACATTTTTTTTCCTATGCTAATTTCCCATATGTGCGCTATTTGGTATGCAGCTTCCTCAGATATATGCGTTTTTTGTGTGCAATTGTTAAGCTCAGAAATATTTCAAGATGACAATACATACTGTAGAGGATTCCATAAAGAATGGTTGTGTTCATTGCACGACAGATTCTGTTTTGGTGGATTATTGTGTTTGAGGGGGAAAAACAATGATTGCTCTGTTTTACATCTGCACTACGAGGACTATTGTGTTTTCCATGAGCATTTGGACTAGAAGTTAGATAGGCCTTGCAGCTGATCTAACAAAATTTATCTTATTCAAAAATACTTCTTAATAATAGCAACCTCTATGGTGAGTTGGAATAGAATAGAATAGAATAGAATAGAATAGAATAGAATAGAATAGAATAGAATAGAAAATATGGAATGGAGTGGAATGGAATAGAATGGAATAGCATAGCATAGCATAGCATAGCATAGTATAGCATAGAATAGAAAATATGGAATAGAATAGAATAGAATAGAATAGAATAGAATAGAATAGAATAGAATAGAATAGAATAGAATAGAACTTTATTTGGCCAATTAGACATACAAGGAATTTGTCTCTGGTACAAAAGTTCTCAATGTACATGCACAGCAACAGAGTAATTATCATAATAATGATACCAATAAGAGGGAGTTGTGAAAGAGTTGAGAAGGGCAAAGGTGTAAATATAGTTATTTTCTGCATTCTTTGTGACATGAAGTGTTGTCCTAAGAAAAGAGCAAGCTACATGGAATTTTGGAGAGACCACAGGAAAAGCAGTATTAACTTTTCATTCCACCAGTCCAAATTTGGTGAAAATCCTACATCCTTCAAGTAGACACATACTGTCCAGGAGAATGCTTATGCCAAATTCTCAATTTCTTGCCTCTGCTAGTTTATTTCTTCAAATGTGGGTTTTAGATCTGGCTTATGGTAAGGAGAATAAATAAAAAGATTATTTTCCTGCATTGGAAAAGAGTGTCATGGAGAATCTTGCCGCCTCTTTTTTGCAAAACGCACCAAATGTTTTGACGAAACAGTAGCCTTTATTTCAAGACGGAATTCACCGTGGCTTTTCAACCACGTTCCTGCTTGCTATTCTCTTAGCATGTTAACTGAGTCTGGTACATACATGATAAAAAAATGCTGGACCCCCAAATCGATTGCTGGAAGTGGAGATCTTCTTAAAAAGAAAACCCACACAGCCTGTATTTCTTAACTGATCCTTGAAGTTTCAGAGACATAGTCAATTTGAAACCTTTTCTTTAATCAAACCAATCAATTTAGCCACTTTGTGCTTGCGGTGGGAAAAAAAACACAAAAACTTTGATTTTGAGTTTTGCTGATTAGATGGGTTTCTTGTTACAAAAATAGTTAGCATATATTTATTATGTAAAAGTAAAAAGTTGAAGTTTTATATTATTACTGCACCCAAAGGTGTCGAAAGTCAATCCATTTTCTTTCCTTTATCCCCTCTCCCCTACCCTTTTCTCTCTTCCCCTTTCCCTCCCTTATTTTAACCCTCATTTTCACTTTTCTGTATTTTATATTTTGATTAAAAAATAATAATAACCATTTTGATATTCAGAAAGAAAACTTTTCCATGTAGGCCAACCCTGTTGGGTTACGGGAAGTAAACTGTTCTCCCTCACTTTTTTTGATATCACCTGGTACCCCTGGGTGAATCCGGGTTCTTCCTTCACCTCCATTGCGCGAGGTCTGAACAAGAAGTTGTGCAGTTTAAATGCCAAAAGCATTTAATTGCTTGAGAAGTGTTGGAATTTTTTTTGAGAGGGGAGGGGGCGGTGTCTGCTGGCAGCAGTCGCTTGCAACATATTGGGATAATGAACTGTGGCTGTTACTTAGGGTTACTACGCTTTCTTCCCCATCTGTTCACCTTGAAAAAGAAGGATAACAAACCTTTAAGAGGGGTGGGCTTCAAAAATTTTAGCAAGGGGTTCTCTGCCCGGTTGCTGGGTGGGCGTGGCCTAGTCGGCCTCCTGCACCATGGGATGGGGGGGCGTTTTTGCCTTCCCTGGGCTCCAGAGGCTTTTCTCAAAAATGGCCTCCCCCAGGCTCCGGAGGCCCTCTGGAGGCCGGAAAAAGGCCCGAACTTCTGGAAGGCCTGTTTTTCACCCTCCCCGAGCCTCTGTGTGTGCCCTGCACTTATTTGCATTCAAAACGGGCTGCGTGGGGACTCCTGGGAGGGGTGGGGTGGCCGGGGCCAGCCAGGAGTGGGATTTTGGGGTTCTCCAAACTGCACAGAATCTTAGCTAGAGGTTCTCCCAAACCCCTGTGAACCCCCAGCAGCCCACCTCTGGAAATACCCCTAATATTCTGGGGTGCAAGGGCCCCAATAAGCGGGGAGAGTATATGGAGAGGATAGAACTGGGTCACATGCCATCTTTCCAAGATTCTCTCTCTCTCTCTCCCTCTCTCTCTCTCTCCTCTTTTTCCTAAAAGGGGAATTTGGTGTTCTCCCTTTTTATTTTCTCTTCTTTTTTTTTTAAAAAAAAAAGAAAAGTTAAGCCTATTGTCAAGCTTACACTCTAATTTTTGGTCTATTCCCTGCCTCCGATCGGCCACTGATTTTTGGCAATCCCTGGAAGGAGGAGAAAAAAAGAGAGGTTCTGTTGACGTTGAACAGCGTAGAGGGCAAGCTGCGGGGTGGATATGAACATGCAATGGGCCCATAAATAACTAAGACATGCGTTAAAGAAAGGGCATTTTGTCTCTCCTCAAGTAGATTGACCTCAGGACCCTTTATTACTTGTAGAAACAGGATGCTTGCAACAATGCAGGAGAAGACACCCACTCGCACGAGAAAACCTCTGTTTTAAGAAGAGACGTCGCTCATATCGATATACCTTCCGTTGGTTTAAAACTTGGTGGACTTTTTAAACAACTATTTAATAACTAGTTCTCTGAGGACAGGCTGTCAGATGTAAGGGTAAACACGTTTTCCGAAGCTCTTCCTTCGCATCCCTCAGCCTGGTAACGTCTCCCTAGAAAACACGGAGATCAACGGCAACATTCCGGCACAGATAATACATAGATCTGCTGCTGAGGAAGTAAGTCAATTAGGTAAATATAGCTTCCTCTCCCCTCTAACCCCCAGGCCTTGCAGCCAAAGACCCCTTTAATTGTTATAGTCAAAATTGTGTGCCTGCTGCACAGCTGTTTTTCATTAACTCTGGCCACACACAGGCACAACTTGTGGCTAGGTATGGTTGCTGCAAACATTGCTTTCCTGGAGGGGAGGGGAGGGGAGGTTGGGAGGAATCAAGAACATATCTGTGTCTCTAAAGCAGCTGAACGAGAAATATTTAGCAATTCAACTTCTGGAATAATTCTTAAAGTGGAGGCGGACTGCTTATAGCTGCGGGCTACCTGTGGCTTTTTTTCCCCCCTTCCTTTCCCCAATTCTCTTTTTTTGTGGGTTGGAGTAGAGGTGGGACAAGGTGACAGGGGTCATTATTGGTTTGTTGTGTCTTCTGGTGTGGTCCATCATAAAGCCCCGTTCCAAACAGTTTGCCCTTTTTAAGTATATGGTTTAGAAAGACTCAGGACATGTCTGCAAATAGGAAACAGTTCTACCCAGCCTTGTCAGTCTGTTGCCCCATCTAATGCTCACTTTGACCAGTTGTCACCATTCGAGGTCAAGTGGGGCTTCAAAATTTAAGTTGCTTCCCAACTTTCTGCTTGGACAATATCAAAACACAACATATGGAAACTGAACATAGGATATTGGGTTAGGAAGGGAGATTTCTATGCCTGGTGCAATGCTAGAAATAAAGAACTTAAATAAAGAATTGAAATATATTCTCCTGTTTTTGAAATCAAGAATTTCACCCATTCCGGTATCTGTGAAACAAATAGGCATATTTTGGAACTCGTAAGATATCATTGCTAATTATTTTAACACTAGGAAATAATTGAGCTGAAGATACATAGATATATCAGGCTAAATCTCAGCTCTAATTCAGAAAACATATATTTTAACTTAATGATCTCTTAATAGGGACATAGAATATTTCAACACACACACACATGGACACACATTCAATCTGGAGGATAGAAGGGAAAGGGTTGATTGAAACCTTTAACTATATTAAGAATAGAATAGAATAGAATTTTATTGGCCAAGTGTGATTGGACACACAAGGAATTTGTCTTGGTGCATATGCTCTCAGTGTACATAAAAGAAAAGATACGTTCATCAAGGTACAACATTTACAACACAATTGATGGTCAATATATCAATATAAATCAAGGATTGCCAGCAACAAGTTATAGTCATACAGTCATAAGTGGAAAGAGATTGGTGATGGGAACGATGAGACGATTAATAGTAGTGCAGATTCAGTAAATAGTTTGACAGTGTTGATGGAATTATTTGTTTAGCAGAGTGATGGCCTTTGGGAAAAAACTGTTCTTGTGTCTAGTTGTTCTGGTGTGCAGTGCTCTATAGCGTCGTTTTGAGGGTAGGAGTTGAAACAGTTGATGTCCAGGATGCGAGGGGTCTGTAAATATTTTCACGGCCCTCTTCTTGATTCGTGCAGTATACAGGTCCTCAATGGAAAGCAGGTTGGTAGCAATTATTTTTACTATAAGTGTGTGTGAATAAGGTTCTAGAAAGCAATCTTTTCAATATTAAGCAAAAATCAAGAACATGGGGGCTTAACTTCAAACTGACAGGAGGGAAATTCAGAATTAACGATTAGAAAATATTACTTCACCGAAAGACTAGTGGAAGCTGGGAAGTGACTTCCAGAGAAGGTAGTAGTTGTACAGTCATCATTAACTGAATTTAAACATGCTTAGTATCAACGCATCTTCATCAACCAACAAAAATTTGAAAGACTAAAAATAATTTTAAAAAATAAATACACGGATTGTACAGGGATTGAGACTAAACTGATTCTGAATTTAATAACAGCAGCAAGACTGTTGATTGGACAATACTGGAAGAAAGAAGAGATACCTACAATAGAAGAATGGATACTGAAAGTCATTAATTTGGCTGAGATGGCTAAAATCTCAGCTTTTTAAAAAGACAATACGCAGGAAAGATATTTAATTGAATGGAAAAAATGGATTGATTATCTACAAAATAGATATCAGATTAAGAAATATCAGATTGCCTTCAAATAATTAGAAAGTTATTTTATGTAATGGGGAGGGGGTTGGGAGATGAAAAGCTTTGGATGTGGTTAATTGGATTGGAAGGGAAAATTTTATTCTATGTTTGGTTTATGTATAACAATACCTTGTGATTGACCCGGGAAGCCGGGGGGGGGGGAAGGGAGGGGGGAAGGGGGGTTTTTTAGGAGGGAGGGGGGAAAAAAGGGGAAAAAAATAAATAAATACACAAATGAGAAAAAACAACAACCAGTTAACCTCCAAGAGCAGACGTGGTGTACCATTTTAGGTCTTTTTCTTGCCCTCAGTTTTCTAGGTTTCTATGCATTGAAGGCACCTTATAGATTGTCAAATTCAGCCACCAGTTCAGTGCAAATATCCATTAAAAACCCCACGCACTTAACCATTCAGAACCTGTTTGAAAAGCTCTGAGGGGAAAGAGTCTACAACTGCATAGATTGTTCCTTTACTAAACAGACTTAAAGTTGAAAATTTTGTCTCAATATTAAAAGTCCTTGTATATTCAATTACACTTAGCTAATAAAGCTATTCTATTCTATTCTATTCTATTCTATTCCATTCTATGGTGACATTAGGGTTTTTTTTACTACCGGTTCTGTGGGCGTGGCTTGGTGGGCATGGTGTGGCTTGGTAGGCGTGGCTTTGTAGGTGTGGCAGGGGAAGAATACTGCAAAATCTCCATTCCCACCCCACTCCAGGGGAAGGATATTGCAAAATCTCCATTCCCACCCCATTCGGGGGCCAGCCAGAGGTGGTATTTGCCAGTTTTCCGAAGTACTCAAAATTTCCACTACCAGTTCTTCGAACTGCTCAAAATTTCCGCTACCGGTTCTCCAGAACCTTCTGAATTTCACTCTGTTCTGTTCTGTTCTGTTCTGTTCCTGGCTAAGGGCCAGAATGGGTTTATCAAGAACAAATTGTGGCAGATTTTTTTTTTTAAAAAATAAAGTAAGTGACCTCCCCGCACATTCTATGATTCAGTGTTTCTTTGATCTAGTTGCTCTCCAGTCTTGCTGACCTCATCTGTCAGAATTCCCAAGTTCACACTTTTGGAGACTCAAAGTTCAGAGCAGGCTGATATAATACCTTTATATATTTTATTGATAATTTATTTATTCCCTCCCAAGCCTTTGGGAAGAAGAGTGCTATTAGTGTAAATAAATAATTTCCCCCCCAAATGTCATTTTTAATGGTTTTGGGGGGAAGAGTGGCATAAAAGCCTTTTTTAAAATAAATAAACAATGTGATTTTAAGTGTACTTACTAAGGTGTATGGAAGTGAGATAAATGGAAAGATTGCAAACGTGCGCAGACCTTTAACTGTGTGGAGAATCTAGTACATGTTGTGTTTTCATGAGGGAGGAAACACTTCCCTTTCTTCTTCCTTCACCTTGAGAGAAGACCAGGTGTCTTCAGGGTCACAGGTAGCCCACAACGTACAACCCTTCGTTTACTAACTCTTCAGCGTTACAGCGGCATCACCATTTTTCACGCTTACGACCGTGGCTGCAATCTCATGGTCACCTGATCAAAAATTCCGACGCTTGGCAACCGGCTCATATTTATGACGGTTGCAGGATCCCGAGGTCATGTGATCCCCTTTGGCGACCTTCTGACAAGCAAAGTCAATGGGGAAGCCAGATTTACTTAACAACCGGGTTACTAACTTAAGAACTGCAGTGATTCGCAGTGTCAAGAAAGTCCGTAAAGTGAGGCAAAGCTCACTTAACGGTCTCGCTTAGCAACATAAATCGTAGGCTCCATTGGGGTCACGTGTGGTATTCACTTACCGGTTCTCAAATGTGAGCATGCCCAGAGGGTAAAAAAAACGGGACGTGATGACGTCTGGGCGGGTGGGCAGAGCCTCTTGCAGCTGCTGCTACCAGTTTGTTCAAACTGGATAGAACCAGTAAATACCACCACTGATTGGGGTTGTTGTGTCTTGTCCACTCTCACAGCAGCCGGGGCCTTCTTATCTGCTCCCGAACACGGAGGAATGTATGCCTCCCGGTCCCAGCCCTGGCTCCATGCCCAAGCAGGCTGCAGAGGAGGGAGCATCCCCCGGCCCCAACCCTGGCTCCATGCCCAGGCAAACGGAGCAGCTAGACCCCTCCCCCTCCTCCACAGCATGTGAGCCTGAGGAAAGTTTACTTCCAACAGCTGCTGATTGGAGTGACCCTCGCATCAGAAGACTGGATAGGCGGAGGCAACAGAAGGAAGGGAGGGGCAGGCCTTAATGAGTGCTGAGTCATGGAGCCACACCCCATGGCCTATATAAAGGATCTGCTTTCTGGCAGTCTCTGAGTCAGGCAAAGTCAAACTTATCTTGCTGAAGTCACTTACTGGTCTCCTGCCTTCTCTGAGGACTTTGCTAGGACTTTGGGCAGAGCTGCAGAGGCAAGCCTGATTCGGATTTCCCTGACCCGGCCGTCAGCGGAGGAGTGGGACACGACAGGGGTCCTAGGAGTACCTGTATATTTATTTCCTTGATACCGGCTGAGCCTTAAAGTGTTAACATAAATTTTGGATATTTTGAAATGCTCCTAAGTAATGTGCGCAGAAAACCTTTCCTCCTGATAAGCAAATAAGTCATTAAACATTTTCGGTGGATGGAGTTGAATAAGCAAAGAAAGGCGGATTTGCCCTGGTTCATTTACGTGAGGCCACCAAAGTCCTTGTACGGAGCTGAGTGAAGCTGGAAGTTGAAACCCACAAACAACAAGGGCAACTGCACCTTTGTGTACGACAATAGGCTTTGTGAATAAGAGGCTTCCTCTCTAGGCTGCAAGCTCATATGGTTAACCAAAATTGTTGAGTAATTGTTCTGTGGTCGAGAACAAAATGCTGAATTAAACTGTTCCCAGCGCAATAATTGTGTGATTATAGCATTTATGTTGCTGGCCAAAAGGAACAGTCATTAGGATTGGAAGCCTTACCAAAACCACAGGCGCACACACAGACACACACACACACACAAATATGAAAGAAACAGAGGGAGAAAAAAGAAAGAAGGAAAGAAAAGAAAGGAAGGCAAACAAACGATATGCAAATTATCTCTTAATACCTTTGAGTGGGCTTTGAAATGGAGCTATGAAGTGGTATTCCGGTTCATTGAAAGACTAACAATCTGCCAGTAGGATTAGCTTGTTGATCTATCCGTCTTTGGGCGGGTGGAGTAGATGTATATTCTAAAGGGCTATTTCACTTTTCAGAAGAAATTGCCAACCTCGAAAGATAGACTTCACTTAAAGTCACATTTTTCTTTTCTTTTCTTTTTTTCAAAATTCACCTATATGATTAGCAGGGGAAGAGTGACGGAGAAAAAGAATGGGATTGCAATTCTGCCATGTTCCCCCTCTTTTTTTTTTTCCTTTTTCTTTTTTTACTGCATACCAATCAGACATCGTCTGAGACTTCAAAAAGTAGAATTCACTTAAAGGGGACTGTAATTAAGAAAATATTAGAATGCGCAGAAATGGATAGCTTAACGCTCACTATTAAAGATAAAGAAGAAACTGAATATTTTTTGATACGGAATGTATTTTATCAATGGCTAGACAATAGAAACAGAAGTTAGAAAGGAAGAGATATAAAGAGAGGAAATGTAAAAGTGGAGAGTTGTTAAAGAAGATGGTGTTAAGTATTATTGTTATTATATTATATATATTATATTATATATTATATATATAATATAATATATATATATATTATATATATATATTTATATAATATATAGGTCTTTGGTTGTTCGGGTTTTCTCCCGTGTAAAATTGGAAGTGTCTTGGCGACGTTTCGACGAAGTCTCATTCGTCATCTTCAGGCTTCAGCTTCGTGCTTCTGGGAGCAATGTGTGATCGCAGCTGTTTCTTTCCTTTTATATAATATAATATATATATTATAATATATATAATATATATAGTCCTTCGGGAGATAGGGCGGTATATAAATATGATTAAATAAATAAATAAAATATTATTATATTATTATTATATTATATAATTAATAATTATATTATTAATATTATTGCGATGAATACTACAACAAATATGTGTATTATGATTGTTTAAAAATAACTGTACCCAGATCCCACACTGTTTGATGGAAATCGAATGTTATATAAATAAAATAAATAAAACATAGGGGGGGAAAAAGTAGAATTCACTTCCACACACAAACTAAACGCTCGGCTGAGCCAAATTTAGAGATGGAAGGAAGCTACAGGCTGCAGATGTTGGAAAAGATGTTCCAAAAGCTCAGGATAAAATTAAAAGGAGATGCAGGGTATCGCTAGCTGGAAAGACAATTTCTTTCTCAGGCATGCTGACTCTATTTGCAAAACAATCTCTCACTCACACACTCTCTCTCTCTCTTTTAATGTTTTCTTTGTGCTTTTGTTCTGAGGTCCCCAACAATCAAAGGAAGAGGAGTCAAGAATAAGAACAAAAGTGTTTAAGACAATCTGTTGTTGTTGTTTTTTTAAAAAAACTATGTTAAAATGCAGTCACCAATTCATGGGCAAAAAAACATTAGGTGGCTAAAAAAAGGATGTTTAAACTCAACATTTGCACTTCAGTCCGTATCTGTCTGCCCTTTGTCATTTTTTGTGCTGATAACAAAATTATTTCCTGGGATCTATCACAGAATTGGGGCAAATATCTATTTTTAGGGCAGTTGCTTCGAACCAATAATCCCAACAATTATTTGGTTGTTTATTTTATAGCGGTGTCTGAAGCAAGCAAATTTCACCCCATCTAATATATGCAGCGACATCGCTACAATTTCTATCCCATAGTAGTCTACAAACACATAAAGAAGGGCTGTACGCTTGATATATAGGTAGTCCTCAACCTTCAACCACAATTGGGACCAGAATTTTGTTGCTAAACAAATCAGTTGTTAAGTGAGGCACACCTGATTTTATGACCTTTTTTTTGCCACAGTTGTTAAATGAATCGGGGCAGTTGTTAAGCGAATTTGGCTTCTCTTTATTAATTTCGTTTGACAGAAGCTGGCTAGCAATCGTATGAACTCGGGATGCTTCAAATGGCAATCGTATGAACTCGGGATGCTTCAAAAAAATTGTAAATATATATCTGGTTGTGAAATGCCCGGTTTCTTATCACATGACCATAGTGATGCTGCATCAGTCATAAGTGTGAGGACTGGTGTATGCCCTTTTTTCATTGCTGTTGTAACTTTGACCCACCACTGGATGAATGAATGATAGTAAGTTGGAAGATTTTGCGTCCGGCTTAGCCGCAGCGACTCCTAAAGACTGTTAAGTATCTCTAGGGATCATATTGATCCAAGAAAGTTCAATCAACAAACCAATCAAACCAGCCATGGTCTATTCAACTTGACCATGACCTCACTGAAGGGGTCATACAGGTGGAAGAACACCTTTTGGGCCAACATCTCCAAATTGTCATAAGCCACAAAGACGATTAGGGGTCTGGAGTCTACTCTAAAATATATGATGAACCTCAACCTCACAGCCAACCAGATATGGCACTGACCCTCAACCAACCCACGCAAACCCACCCACCCACCAGCAGTTCACCTCCCAATGATCCTGACTTGATGTAATCTCCTTATCACAAGACCCATCACAGTGTTGTGGAGCTGGCAGCACAGTTGGACAGTGAGGAGGTTGGGGAGGAACTTGGGCAGGTCCTGGGGGCTGGAGAAATCTCAGATGAGGGCACTGCATCAGAGGCAGAGAGGGAGCTAGACAGCAACAAGGCAGAGGAACAGCTGGAGCCCGTTCCCAGTGTGCGCATGCGCAGAGCTG
The DNA here is from genome assembly GCF_028640845.1 of Ahaetulla prasina. Lineage (NCBI taxonomy): Eukaryota > Metazoa > Chordata > Lepidosauria > Squamata > Colubridae > Ahaetulla > Ahaetulla prasina. Next base: position 91,381,165 of record NC_080545.1, read on the forward strand.
CCAGAAGACAAGAATAACTCAGAAAGCAGGGTAGACTCAGGAGTAAAGCCACACCTTGGAGATGATTGGCCCCTCACATAGGAAACAAAAGAAGAGCGAACAGAGAGTAGGCTTTTGCAGGAAACAATTTGTTCGTTCTGTGACTCTGAGAGACTCTGTGCCAAGTTCTGCCTTGTACTGCGATTGGAAACAAGTTACGTGGCAGCTTGCCAAACGAGATAAGGTCTGTGTTGAGAAATATTCCTTTGAAAAACTGTTTGGACAGGCCTTGCTGACTGTGAATGAACATAATTCACAGTTGTGTAAATAAAAGAGGTTTTGCCCGGACCAATTCCTGCCTCCTGTTTGTTAAGGGAGCCTAGGTCAGAATACACAAGGCTCACAGCTGACCCATCAACAACCTTGACACACCTACACCTGAAGCCCTTATAAACAGAAGAACATTGACAGTGAATCCCCTAAACTCTGCTGAAGATGTTACCTAGCCTGGTACTGAAATATTTGGAAACCAACCCTCTTTCTTCTTCCTCCTCAAGGAAAAAACAGTCCTATTGCCTTTTGAAGAAGAAGGGAAAAAAAGCACCTTTGAGACAATTATGACCTGGATCAGGGGTCTCCAACCTTGGCAACTTTTAGACTTGTGGACTTCAGTTGAAGTCCACAAGTCTAAAAGTTGCCAAGGTTGGAGATCCCTGACCTGGATGCCTTAGAATCTCCACAGATATTTACCTGAAATAGCATCCCCATTGGGTTTTTTCTTTCTTCTTCTACCATTCCGCGATTGTGAGCTGTGGATTTTTTAAAAACATCATATTAAGCAATGATACTCGATGTCAAATAATTACAAAATGTGTCATCTTGAAGAAAGGATGACATTAAACTGTTGTAGCAACTAAAACTGCAAAAGCTGGCGTTACAAGATGCCAACCAAGGGATTCTGTTATGCTTGATTTGATGAGCCGGTCTCATTGCTAGATTTAAAATGTTTGCCACGATCCAGAAAACCTTTTCAGGCAATTCCAGCTAGGTTTTAATGGATTTCTTGCCCTGAGCAAAAAAATCGTCTGTGCCAGGGATTTTTAACTGGGGATCCATAGATCCTTGGGGAGATCTATTGATAGATTTTAGGGAGTCCGTGAATTTGGAAGTGGGGGAAGGAAAGTAGAACTTTTATTTTCACAGAAATGTAATTGAAATTTAGGTTTTTATTCAATAATGTATGGGGGCAAAATAGAGCAATTCATGGTCTCTGTCTCCAAAATGTTCAATAAATTTCATGGTCTAAAATTATTATATCCTAAAAATAAATACAGTACTGGACTATGTGTTTGTTATTTATTTTTTAATTAATTTGATAAGTGTATTGAGGCATAGTTAGTTACTTTTGTGATAAATCTGTATCTATGTGTATTACTTTATATATTTAAATTTTCGTATTTAAGTTTAAGCTAAGTTTTTTTTTCTTATTGAAGAAAATTAACTTATTGAAGCTATTGAGAAGCCTGTAGGTTTCAGCAGACACAAAAATATTAAGAAGCTGCATCTATGGAAAACACTTAAAAAATTCAAAGGTAGCTTTTCATATTATGATCAGGAAATATTAGTATGGAGATTATCAGTCAGAGTGACTGTTCACAACCGCAACAACAATCTGGTTAGTCCAGCAATCATCACAGTCCACTGTGATTTCACATCCATCATGATTCCGTTGCACAATTTACACAAATTGGTAATTCACTGCTATTTATATCATGTCAATGATTTGCGGTAATTTGTGATATCTACGTTATTTTTTTAGTTTAGTTTTATTTAGATTTTTATACCACCCTTTTCCCGAAGGATTCAGGGCGGTGTACAGCCAAGTAATAAAACCATACAATATACACATTAAAACAAAAAACTTAAAACCAAGCATAATTATATAAATGGCCAAAATTTAAAACAGTCAATTTTAAAACCCTAAAATTCATACATAGCCCCAATAAAATTTAATAAAACTTTTAAGCCAGTCCCGCTTGAATAAATAAATGTGTTTTCAGCTCACGGCGAAAGGTCCGAAGATCAGACAATTGGCGTAAACCAGGGGGAAGTTCGTTCCAAAGAGTAGGAGCTCCAACAGAGAAGGCCCTACCCCTGGGGGCCGCCAGCCGACATTGTTTGGCGGACGGCACCCTGAGTAGACCCTCTCTGTGTGAGCGTACAGGTCGGTGGGAGGCATAAGGTAACAGCAGGCGGTCCCGTAAGTACCCGGGTCCTAAGCCATGGAACGCTTTAAAGGTGGTAACCAAAATCTTAAAGCACACCCGAAAGACCACAGGAAGCCAGTGCAGGCTGCGCAGGAGTGGTGTTACATGGGAGAAACGTATGGCTCCCTCTATTACCCGCGCAGCTGCATTCTGAACTAGCTGAAGCCTCCGGGTGCACTTCAAGGGCAGCCCCATGTAGAGAGCATTGCAATAATCCAAACGAGAAATGACAAGAGCGTGAGTGACCGTGCATTATGATATCATAAATCCTAAGATGTCACTTGCCTTCACTTGCATCTTCCCTAGATACCCATGGCTCTTACGTGGCGTTGTGACATGATTTCAACTGCTACGGTTCATCCGTGGTTTTATGGTTAATTAGTTAATACGTTAGCATGTGCTGGCTGGGGAATTCTGGGAGTTGAAATCCACATCTTAAAGCCACCAAGATTGAAAAAACACAGAGTTAGAATATTAACTTATGGTTTAATATGTTGATTTAGATGTAGACAGACAAGTATGTTTCATGTTCAGAAAATTATACAATGCTGGGGTAGGCTAAATGCTGTCCCACCGATGCCCCTTGAGTCACTCCTCTGTCCGCTGCCAAAAATTCTGGTGGTTTTTTTTACAAAAGCTGGGAGCAAATTTAATAATTAGAACACTCACATTATTCTTTCAGAATTATGATAGCTCCGCAGAGTTGAGTGAAATTGAGTTTGTTCCCCCCTACAAACAGCCCCTCTTTGCTCTATGTCCTGTTGGAAGAAATATCCTTCTGGGTTGAGTTCCAAGTGGGGAAAAAGACACTGGAAATATGGCAGCTGCTTGGAAAGATGGTTTTTTTAATGATGGACAGGATCACATGCCTTGATCGTGCTGGGTGAAGAAAAAATGGAGAAGAGATGCTGAGACTGCCTGACTTTTATACCCTCTTCTTGGCTTTTGAATTTGAGCTTGTATTCTGATTGGTTGTCAGACTCTCATGGGGCCATGCAGGGGCAACTGTAGGTTGTCCTGAATCCCAAACTTGGTTGAGCCTTGCTGGGTGATGTAATCTTCCCAGGTGCCATGTGATGAGTTCAGTTGCTAGATGGGTAGAGGGCTAATCCTACCTTTGTTGGAACTTGGGTGAGAGCATTTGCCAGTGAACAGACCTAGCTATCTCTTTATCTCTTAAGTGCTGTGGGATATTGAGGAGGGTGGGGGCTAATAAGAGGAGTCTGCATCCTGCCTAAAAAACACGTTTCTCCACTTCTCATCCAGGAAGGTATAATATTCTGCCTTTTTAATATTTCCTAGAATATCCCATCTTTCTAGGAGAGGGGTGGGTGCTAACTTCTCTCCACCTAAAAGCAGAGAAGAAACATGGTGTCTTCCTGTGAAAATTGCCCACCTCTTTGATACAGGCTGCTCTTTGCCATTTTTTTTTTAAAGATCCTGCTTGGCTCTCCTGCCCCATCACAACCTTTTTTTTTTTTTTTTTTAAAAATCTTCCTTCCAACTTTTTTTTTTTTTTAAAGCAATGACAGGCCACTTTTGAGCCTGGGATCTTATTTTATTTATTTTATTTATTTATTTTGTCACAACAATATATATAAGTATCTTACAAAAAAGATTATATAGTATATAAACATATATATAAGTAAATATTAGGAGGAATAAGCTAATATATATATATATATATATATATATATATATATATATATATATATATATATATATATATATATATATATATATATATATATATATGAAGAAGAAAAAGAAAAACAATAGAACAGGAACGGTAGGCACGTTTGTGCGCTTATGCACGCCCCTTATGGTCCTCTTAGGAATGGGGTGAGGTCAATAGTAGAAAGTTTTTGGTTAAAGCTTTTAGGATTATGGGAAGAGACCACAGAGTCAGGTAAAGTGTTCCAAGCACTGATGATTCTGTTACAGAAATCATATTTTCTGCAATCTAGATTAAAGCGGTTGACATTAAATTTAAATCTATTAGTTGCTCTAGTATTATTGCAATTAAAGCTGAAGTAGTCTTTAACAGGAAGTACATTACAGTAGATGATTCTATGAGTTAAACTTTGGTCTTGTCGAAGGCGACGGAGTTCCAAGTTTTCTAAGCCTAGGATTTCAAGTCTGGTGGCATAAGGTATTTTGTTGTTTTCAGAGGAATGGAGAACTCTTCTTGTAAAATAAATAAATAAATAAATAAATAATAAATAAATAAAGAAGCACAAACTTCCCATCTGATTTGAAACCAGGATCCGGTTATGCTGTTTTCTGACTACTTAACCAATTTCAGAAGTCTCTCTCTAAACATCTAAGAACAGATTAAATGATTCTCTTCCCCACTAATGAAGCCCTTCCTCTCTCCCCTCCCCCACCTCTTTCTTTCGATAGAAGGATGGATATCACTTAAAGTGAATGACTAGCCTTAGGCTTTTCTGGGTACTTGTGCCAATATATCATGCTGAAACGGTGCTAATTTTGAATTGCTGCCCACTGCATCATATTAGATAACCTCCCATTTTCTCTCCACCCGCCTACACATTAATTAAAGCAAACACTGCTATCTTTACAAGATAACTTCTTGTAAGAGAGGGGGGGGGAGAAAGAGGGAGAGAGGGAAGGGGAGGGAGGGATTGAGGGAGGGAGGAAAGAAGGAAGGAAGGAAGGAAGGAAGGAAGGAAGGAAGGAAGGAAGGAAGGAAGGAAGGAAGGAAGGAAGGAGAAAGAGAGAAAGAAATAGATAGATAGATAGATAGATAGATAGATAGATAGATAGATAGATAGATAGATAGATATGATAGATGAGTGAGAGATGAAAGAAAGAAAGAAAGAAAGAAAGAAAGATAGATAGATAGATAGATAGATAGATAGATAGAGAGATAGATAGAGAGATAGATGATAGATAAATGGATGGATGGATGGATGGATGGATGGATGGATGGATGGATGGACGGACAGACAGATAGAAAGAGAAAGATAGATGATAGAGATAGATGATAGATGATAGATAAATGGATGGATGAATGGATAGATAGATAGATAGATAGATAGATAGATAGATAGATAGATAGATAGATAGATAGATAGATAGATACCTTGTAACATTGGACAACAGATTTTAAGATCTTTTACAAATCTTGTTGCTGGGTAGAAGTAAGGAAATAAACGAACAAAGAAAAATCTTCTAAAGACAACAGGAAAGGTGCCAATACATAAACCCGAAATGGGTAATTTTAAGGGAAAAGTTTGAATGGTGCTGGCATTAGAAAAATGGGAATGGCTGCTAGAAAGTGGTTGGAGAATCAACGCTATGCTGATTTTGAATTCCTTTCAAATATTTACTACCATCACAGTAGGGCCTGGATTTAAACTGACTCTCAGTGCAACAGATTTTCACACCAATTGGCCAGATTTTCATGGCACTTCCCATTAGTTAGCAATAACAGTAGCATTTAGGCTTATATACTGCCCCATAACATTTTACAGCCCTCTCTGGGCGGTTTACAATGTAGAAGCTTTGTAGAAGCCTTGCCCTTTTTTTCCAGCACTATAGATCAGGGGTCTCCAACCTTGGCAACTTGAAGACTTGTGGACTTCAACTCCCAGAATTCCTCAGCCAATTCCGGGAGTTGAAGTCCACAAGTTTTCAAGTTGCCAAGGTTGGAGACCCCTGCTATAGATATTTCCAGAGAGTAAGGTCTTTGCATAAGATGCTCAAAGTATGATCATATAATATGATCATACAAAAAAAGACGTTGAGACTTTGGGGAAAAAATGCAAAGAAGAACAACTAAGACGATTAAAGACCTGGAGATAAAAACCTATGAAGAACGGTTGCAGGAATTGGGTGTGAGAGTATGACCACCGGTCTAGAGAAAAGAAGGACTATGGGGCACATGATAGCAGTAGTCCAGTATCTGAGAGTCTGCCACAAACAGGAGGGAGGTCAGCTTATTTTCCAAAACACCAAAGAAAGAATGGATGGAAACTCATCAAGGAGAGAAGCAACCTGGAATTGAGGAGAAACTTCCTAACAGTGAGGACAATTAACCAGTGGAACACCTTGCCTCCAGAAGTTGTAGGGGCTTCATCACCGGAGGTTTTTAAGAAGAGATTGGACCGTCACTTGTCTGAAATGGCATCAGGTCTCCTGCTTGAACAGGGGGCTGGACTAGAAGATCTCGAAGGTCCCTGCCAGCTGTATTCTATTGTATTTGAAACTTAAGTAAGAAAACTGGGTTGATTTGTTTGATAATCCATGGTTTCTTTTCTTGGCTGTCTACAATACAGGTAGTCGTTAATTTACATTTTTTTTTATTTGCATTTATATCCCGCCCTTCTCCGAAGACTCAGGGCGGCTTACACTGTGTTAAGCAATAGTCTTCATCCATTTGTATATTATATACAAAGTCAACTTATTGCCCCCAACTATCTGGGTCCTCATTTTACCTACCTTATAAAGGATGGAAGGCTGAGTCAACCTTGGGCCTGGTGGGACTAGAACCTGCAGTAATTGCAAGCAGCTGTGTTAATAACAGACTGTCTTAGCAGCCTGAGCCACCAGAGGCCCTCTCTGTCATTTGTTTAATGACAATTCAAAGTTACAGTGGTACTGAAAAAGAAGGACTTATGACTGTTTTTCAGACTTCCGACCATTGCAGCATATCCGTGGTCACATGATCAACATTTAGGCCCCTGGCAACTGGCATCTACATATGACAGTTGCACTGCCCTGGGGTCATGTGATCTCCATTTGTAACCTTCCCAGCTGGCTTCCGTCAAGAAGAATCAATGAGGGAAGCCAGATTTGCTTAACAACATCCATGATTCATTTAGCAACCGTGGCCAAAAAAGGTCATAAAATGGGACACAACTCACTTATATATTTGTTTATTGAATGTATTTGCCACCCATCTTTTAACGGAACGATTCTGGGCGATTTTTTTTTTTAACAGCGTCTTAACAACTTGTCTTGCTAAGCAACAGAAATGTTGGGTTGAATTGTAGTCGTAAAACAAGGACTATATCCATCTACAAAATTGCCCACGTGTCTCTTGATCTACTCATCAAACACCATCTTCCTCTTTTCAAATCGGATCTTTTGCTCTCAGAGATTTGTGGGGGCCCACAGAAGCGGTGATCAAACTGATAAAATCGTATCACTAAAGCGCAATCGATCCCCGATCTCTTTCTATGCCCAAAGAGATGGAGCTGGGATCGTTTCAACGTTGCCTTCCAAATCCTGATCGTAGCAGCGAGGCCTGGCAGGTTGCAATTACATTCAAACGTGATTAACTCAGTGGAAACCATACATACCTGTAAAAAGAAATTAAACCAACACTTAGTCCTGGAAGGCCGCAGTGTAATGTCGCCTTTAAAAAAAAATAATAACACCGCTTCTGTTTTTCCTCTGCGAACGTGCCTCACGGTTTTAGCCGTTCGGTGTGAACATATTCAACCGCTATGAATACTTCATTATTATTACTACTATTATTACAATTGCACCAAAATTCCTCCTGGCAACCTTAGCCCCTGAATTTTTTTTCCTGAGGGCACCATTAGACGGCCTTCCCAGACTGAGAAATCACCTGCCGCGTTCATTAAAAAAAAAAAAAAAAGGCAGGAGCACCATCATCCGATAACCTCACACCTGTTTTCCTTGCACCAGACAACGGTTTCATTGAGTGCGTTAACCTTGTGTTGCTCCGCAGAGGGTCACAGTTTATCAGTCGCTGCATTAAGCAAACCTCCAGGCAGGCACTGTGTTTTCCACCCGTTCGGGCAGGGGCGGAAAAAACCAGTTATTCATCAAAAGATCATAGATGTCTCATTCTCCTTCCAAAAGGAAGGCAGAGGGACTCTTTCATTGTATTCACAGCGCACGCTTGTTTTCCATTCCTGTATTGATTGACGTGAAAAAACTCGATCCTTTTTTTTTCTTTTTTTAGGTTGTTGTTTTTTTAAAAAAGATGCACACAGGGCAAGCCCTTGGAATGGGGAGAGAACCTGCCAGGCCAGTTTTAAAAGAGACTTTGCAGGCTTTGCTCGGCTTCTAACCTCGACCATTTTTTCCCCCCCAGGGTTCATCAGCATTTCTTATTTGTGATCCAGAGGTGGGTTTCAGCAGGTTCTGACCAGTTCTGGAGAACCGGTAGCAGAAATTTTGAGTAGTTCGGAGAACCGGTAAATGCCACCTCTGACTGGCCCCGCACCCCATCTGTTCTCTGCCTCCCGAGTCCCAACTGATCGGGATGAAATGGGGATTTTGCAGTATTCTTCCCCTGGAGTGGGGAGGGAATGGAGATTTTATGGTATCCTTCACTTGCCCCGGCCACCAAGCCACACCCAAAGAACCATTAGTAAAAAAATTTGAAGCCCACCACTGTTATGATCCCAGAAGAATAAAAGGCATGGTTCAACTCCACATTTTCTGTCCTAAGGAATGCCCAAAATTTGATATTTTTTGAGCCAAGAATGGGACCTGGTTATCTGTAGTGTAAAAAACAACAACAACAACACCCTAGTGCAGAAATTGCAATCTACCTGTTGGTTTAGGAGTTGGAGGGGAGGTGTCCCAAGTCAGCTTCTAACAGAATTTGCAAGACTGGCTCCCTTCCCCACTCTCAAAGTTTTTGAACTGGCTCCCTGCTTGGTTCAAGAGGGATGAATAAGCGGACGGTGACATATGCAAGGCTTAAAGCGCATTAGCAGAATAACAGAGTTGGAAGGGACCTTAGAGGTCTTCTAGTCCAACCCCCTGCTCAAGCAGGAAATCTTATACCATTTCAGACAAAACTCTTCTTAAAAACTTCCAGTGTTGGAGCACCCACAGCTTTTGGAGGCAAGTCATTCCGTTAATTAATTCTTCCCACTGTTAGGAAATTTCTCCTTAGTTGTAAGTTGGTTCTCTCCTTGATTAGTTTCCATCCATTGTTTCTTGTCCTGCCTTCAGGTGGTTTGGTGGCGAGGTTGTCCCCCTCTTCTTTGTGTCAGCCCCCTTAGATATTGAAAGACACCTGCTAGCCTTTCTTTTCCTTAAATTAGACATACCCAGTTCCTTCAACGTCGTATGTTTTAGCTTCCAGTTCCCTAATCATCTGCACTCTTTCTAGAGCAGTGGTTCTCAACCTTTACAGTGCTGCGACCCCTTTAATACAATTCCCCACGATGTGGCGACCCCAACCGTAAAATTATTTTTGTTTTGAATTTATCGCGCCGGAAGCCGTATTGGCTAGCGATCTGAACTGCTTGCGATTGCCTTGAGGACGGAGGCATTAAAACGGAGACTCCTCCCCTATTAAGTTTATTCCACCTGAAGCCAGATTAGGCTAGCGATTGGGAATGATTGCAGCTGGGTTGAGAGGGAGACATCAGAGCAAAGATTTCTCTCTTTTTTAATTCATCGCGCCTGAAGCCGAATTCGGCTAGCGATTTGAAGAGCCTGCAGCTGGCTTGCGGAGTCAACCATTGGAGCGCGATTCTTCGACTCGCAAGTATACTTCCCATATTTCCGATGGTCTTAGGCGACCCCTGGCAAATCGTGGTCATTCAACCCCCAACGGGGTCGCAACCCACAGGTTGAGAACCGCTGTTCTAGAGTCTCCACATCTTTTTTATACTGTGGTGGCCAAAACTGGATGCAAATATTCTTAATGTGGTATTGACCACTTCTTCAGGGACATGGAAGACGTAGTTGGTTTTGCGACCTACCTGGTATGAATTTGGAATCCAGACATTTAGTTCAGGGGTCTCCAACCTTGGCAACTTTAAGACTTATGGACTTCAACTCCCAGAGGTCCTGAACTCTGGGAACTCCAACAAAGGTTGGAGACCCCTGTTCTAGTTTATAGCTCATGGTTTATGATTCCTTTCAGCTGGTTAAGATCAAGGAGTCAAGTAGCATATACATAGATTTTGGAAAGATCTCTATAATGATAGTTTTGGGGCAAATACAGATCATCCTTGATTTGCAACCATTTGTTTAATGACCATTCAAAGTTACACTGACACCAAAACAAGTGTCACGTATGAACAATTTTCACACTTACGACCATTGCAGCCATCCCCATGGTCACGTGATCAAAATTCAAACGCTTGGCAACTGACTCATATTTAGGACAGTTGCGGTATCGCAAAATCACTGAGGAAGCCAGATTTACTTAACCACCATGTTAGCAACAACTGCAGTGATTCACTTAACAACGGTGGGAGAAAAAGGTTGTAAAAATGGGACAAAACTCACTTTACAACTGTCTGGCAGTCTCAAATGTTGAGTTCCATTTGTGGTCGTAAATCAAGGACCATCCATATTAGTAAGCCCTTCACTCTCTCTCTCTCTCTCTTTTCCTTAAAGAGGTTAACATGGCTTTGGCCCCTTCATTCCCAACTATGTTCTATTCAGTTGCTGAGTGGTCAAACTCTTTGACTAATTCTCCTGGTTGTTCCTAGGTTTGTTGTTGTTGTTAGTTGCCAAGTCGTGTCCGACCCATCGCGACCCCATGGACAATGTTCCTCCAGGCCTTCCTGTCCTCTACCATCCTTTGGAGTCCATTTAAGCTCACGCCTACTGCTTCAGTGACTCCATCCAGCTACCTCGTTCTCTGCTGTCCCCTTCTTCTTTTGCCCTCAATCGTTTCCAGCATTAGGCTCTTCTCCAGTGAGTCCTTCTTTCTCATTAGGTGGCCATTAGGTTTCATCTTCAGGATCTGGCCTTCTAAAGAGCAGTCAGGGTTGATCTCCTCTAGGACTGATTGGTTGTATCACCTTGCAGTCCAAGGGACTCGCAGGAATCTTCTCCAGCACCAGAGTTCGAAGGCCTCAATTCTTTGGCGCTCAGCCTTTTTTCTGGTCCAACTTTCACAACCATACATTGCAACTGGGAAAACCATAGACTTGACTGTACGGTTCCTAGATTAGGGTATCTTAAACCAGGAGTGAAATCCAGCAGGTTCTGACAGGTTCTGGAGAACCGGTAGCAGAAATTTTGAGCAGTTCGGAGAACCGGTAGCAGAACTTTCGAGTAGTTCAGAGAACTGGCAAATACCACCACTGGCTGGCCCCAGAGTGGGGAGGGAATGGGGATTTTGCAGTATCCTTCCCCTGGAGTGGGATGGGAATGGAGATTTTGCAGTATCTTTCCCCTGCTACACCCACCAAGCCACGCCCACCAAGCCACATCATGCCCACAGAACCGGTAGTAAAAAAAATTGGATTTCACCACTGGCTTAAACCCCTGGCCCATCAAGTAAGGGATTCTAAGAGTTATAGGCTGCCATAATATCACAGCTGCTTTCCAGTAGTGGGTTCAAATTTTTTTACTACCGGTTCTGTGGGCGTGGCTTGGTGGGCATGGCAGGGGAAGGATCCTGTAAAATCTCCATTCCCTCCCCACTCCAGAGGAAGGTTACTACAAAATCCCCCTTTCCTCCCAATCAGCTGGGACTCGGGAGGCAGAGAAAAGATGGGGTGCGGGGCCAGTCAGAATTTTTACTACCGGTTCTCCGAACTATTCAAAATTTCTGCTACCGGTTCTCCAGAACTGGTCAGAACCTGCTGAAACCCACCTCTGCTGCTTTCCCGAAACTTAGGTTGAGAAGGGGAAAATATATATATATCTCAACTCTGGAGACTCTTCATATTTCTGCATGGAAAACAGTTGGATGCGCTACAAGAAGACATATGGCTGTTTCTGCAACTTGCCCCCCGATTAGAAATGTTTAGTAGTCTGCAGATCTCTAAATCTAGGCTCCCCCACTTCGTTTGTTTGTTTGCTTAATTGTGCAGCGGTTCTCTTGTCTCGGTGCTCCTTGGGTCTCTAGATGGTTCGCAGGTATCAAAATAGCAATAAAATAAAATCGCTGTTTCAAAACTGTACTGATGGAATGATGATGGCACTTAATATCCAATAATCAGGAAACTAAAATAGTTTATTTAAATAGTTGGCAGCTCTCACAGAATGGAAAGTAGCGGGTGCCTGCAAGGAAGGGTCAAAACCTTCCAAGGTGGTTGGGTATGGCTCGGCCCTTGATGTCATGTCCCACTCCTCCGCTGATGACCGGGTCAGGGAAATCTGAATCAGGCGTGCCTCTGCAGCTCTGCCAAAGTCCTAGCAAAGTTCTCAAGGCAGGCAGGAGACCAGAAAGTGATTTCAGCAAGATAAGGTAGACTTTGCCTGACTCAGAGAATGCCAGAAAGCAGATCCTTTATATAGGCCATGGGGTGTGGCTCCATGACTCAGCACTTATCCAGGCCTGCCCCTCCCTTCCTTTTGTTGACGCCGCTTATCAATTCTCCTGAAGCGAGGGTCTCTCCAGTCTGCAGCTGTTGGTAATTGACCTTCCTCAGGCTCACATGCTGTGGGGGAGGGGGAGGGGTCTAGTTGCTCCGTTTGCCTGGGCATGGAGTCAGGGCTGGGGGCTGGAGGCGCTTCTTCTTCTGCCCAGCCCTGGGCATGGAGCCAGGGCTGGGGCCGGGAGGCATGCTAGGACATTCCTCAACGTTCGGAAGCATATAAGAAGGCCCCAGCTGCGGGGAAAGCGGACGAGGCACAACACTTGTTTGGCATTTAGATACAGAATTTTGGGGTGGATTTTTTAACCCTTAGTGGCGGATGCCCTGATATCCGGGATGTCATTGAGTACCACTGAAAGCCAAGCTAGAAGAAGGTGGAGAAAGAGGATCTGTAAACGTTTTCCCGCGTGTAGCCTAGCAACAAGTCTAGGCAAAGAAACCTCCACCCTCAAAAATAAATACAGCATGGGGGCATCTTCTGCATTTGATTCCTCACTCGTTGTTATGCTACCTTTTCATAGCAGTGACATTACCTGAGCATTGATCTCCTTTAGAAATGAAATGGAACACTGGTATTAAATTTTTTTCCTTGCTCTGCTTAGCTTGTAAAGAAAATTAGATTGTTTTGTCTGAGATATTTTGGTCTCCCTGTAAAAAATCATTCACCAACTTTCTGCTCTGCTTACCTTCAAGATAAGTCATCTGGTACTTTTCTTTTCTTTTTTCTTGTCTTTTCTTGTCTTGTCTTGTCTTTTCCTCCCCTCCTTCTCTCCTTCCTTCCATCCTTCCATCCTTCCTTCTTTCTTTCCTTTCTCCTCCCCTCCCCTTCCTTCTCTCCTTCCTTCCTTCCTTCCATCCATCTTTCCTTTAGTTTATTAAAGTTTAGTTTAGTTTATTAAATTTCTATACCGCCCTTCTCCCAAAGGACTCAGGGCGGTTTACAGCCAACATAAAACAATATACATAAATAGATTAAAAAACACTATAAAAATCTAATTGAAATTTGGCTAAACATTAAAACAGCTAAAAAACAATAGTAAAACCCCAATTAAAAACCATAACACATTAGGCCAGCCCCGCGCGATAAAATAAAAGGATCTTGAGCTCACGTCGGAAGGTCCGGAGGTCGGGGAGTGATCGTAACCCTGGAGGAAGCTCATTCCAGAGGGTAGGTGCCCCCACAGAGAAGGCTCTCCCCCTGGGGGTCGCCAGCCGGCATCGTTTGGCTGACGGCACCCTGAGGAGACCCTCCCTGTGGTAGCGCACAGGTCAATGGGAGGCTATCGGTGGCAGCAGGCGGTCCCATAAATAACCCGGTCCTAAGCCTTTCTTCTCCTCTCCTCTCCCCCTCCCCTCGCCTCCCCTCCCCTCTCCCTCTTCTCCTCTCCTCTCTCCTCCCCCTCCCTCCCCTCCTCTCCCCTTCCTTCTCTCCTTCCTTCCTTCCTTCCATCCATCCATCTTTCCTTTCTCCTCCTCTCCACTCCCTCCTCTCCTTCCTTCTTCCTTCCTCCCTTCCTTCCATTCATCCATCTTTCCTTTCTCCTCCTCTCCTCCCCCCTTTCCTCTTTCCTCTCCCTCTCCCTCCAATCCTCCCCTTCCATAATAATAATAATAATAACAGTAATAACAACAACAACAACAACAACAACAACAACAACAACAACAACGGAGTTGGAACGGACCTTGGAGGTCTTCTAGTCCAACCCCCTGCCCAGGCAGGAAACCCTACACCATTTCAGACAAATGATTATCCAACATTTTCTTAAAAATTTCCAGTGTTGGAGCATTCACAACTTCTGGAGGCAAGTTGTTCCACTGATTAATTGTTCTAAATGTCAGAAAATTTCTCCTTAGTTCTTAGTTCTTCTTTCCATTCATCCATCCATCCATCTTTCTTTTCTCCTCCCCTCTTCCTTCCTTCCTTCCATCCATCCAGCTTTCCTTTCTTCTCTCCTCCCCTCTCCCTCCTTCCCTCTCCTCCCCTCTCCCTCCTCTCCTCCCCTTCCTTCTCCCCTTCCTTCCTTCCTTCCTTCTTTCCATCCATCTTTCCTTTCTCCTCCCCTCTCCTTCCTCTCTCCCTTTCCTTCCTTCCTTCTTCCATCCATCCATCCATCTTTCCTTTCTCTTCCTCTCCCCTTCCCTCTCCTCTCCCCTCTTGTATTAAGCATTTTATTCAAGAAGTAAAGAACAGTATAAAAATGTGACAATAGCTTTTTTTTTTTTTTTAATTTTCCTAATGGCTCCTTTCCCAGTCAGGAATGCATTAATACAACACATTGGCTAGTTTATCCAGAACTCTCTTGTAATCAAGTGCAGACTTGTAGGGCTATGTCTGATTGTGCGCATATTCGTGTGTCGGCAAGTACTACTGTGTGTGTGTGTGTCTATGTTGCTTTAGTTTATATTAGCCCTGGAGGCAGAGTTAACACTTAAAATGGGACAAGAGTGTTTGCAGCCATCAGAGAACTTTCCAGCCAGCTTCAATAACATCACTCTGTTTTTTTCTTTCTTTTTTTGTATATATTTTTTTTTTGGCAGCAAAGACTTCAGTGGAACCATCTGTCTCTCTATTAGTGTTTTGAGTTAGTTCTGTTTTGAAGCTTCTTTGCTTGGCAAAGTCATTTTCATACATGGAACTCTTCTCCTGCTCCTTTTCCCCTTCCTTCCTTCCTTCCTTCCTTCCTTCCTTCCTTCCTTCCTTCCTTCCTTCCTTCCTTCCTTCCTTCCTTCCTTCCTTCCTTCCTTCCTTCCCCCTGGTTCTTTGCCTAAGAATACAATGCAAAAATTCAATTCACCTTCAAAGGCGAAAGAAATGTCTTTGTCATTTAAAAGGGAGAGGAGAAGGTGGCCAATTAAGGCAGTAACAGGATTATTCCAGGGTCATTAAAATTTCTTTGTACAGTATATGCATTTACCTTGGGGTAAACCCCCTTCAATTTTACAGACATCCGCAGGGGCAGTGGTGGGATTCAGCCAGTTCGCACCTATTCGGGAGAACCGGTTGTTAACTTTCTAAGCAGTTCAGAGAACCGGTTGTTGGAAGAAATCTTCTTTTGTTTTCTTCCACTTGACAGAGCTAATCCTGTAAGGAAGGCAGGAAGGAAACATTCTGGTGGTGTTTCTAGACTAACCTTTATTGCCCTGCTTACAGAAACTGCCTCTCTGGTTAACCTGTATTACATTGTAACAGCTAAGGCGAAGCATCCATCGACCTGAATGACGTTGAGTTGACCACGCCCATATGGTCACATGACCACTGAGCCACGCCTACTCAGCTGGTTATTAGGGCAGAAAAGCAGTTGTTAAATTATTTGAATCCCACCACTGCATAGGGGTATACTGTGAGCAGAGCGCTTGGACCATACCGTTCCTGTCCTAATGTTCCCTTTGATTGTATCCAATTTGTATGGTTATTTCATGCTCATACTTATATATACACTGTTGTGTTGGACAAATAACAATAAATAAAATAAAAATGATAGTCGTTAACTCTGCAGGTGCTGAAATGTTTTGGTCAAGTGAAATTGAATTCATACAACCACAATAACATGTCATTATTAAAGAACTGCTCAAATAACAATTCTGCAACACTATTTTTAAAAGGTGCGTGACTCTAAAAATAGAACAGGATGAGGGATGGAGTCAACAAAGGGGAAAAAAATCTTATTCGAGATCCAAATGGACTCAGAATAGATCTGTGTGGTGCTATTGCTCTTTCTGTGGTCCACAGAGGTGGGGATAGTTCCAAACTCGGATTGTCCCAAAAATCAAGGACTGTAATATATTTCCCAATTTCCAATTACCTGTACTACAGTTGTAATCTAATCTACATGAGCCAAAAAATAGGAGAGAATATTAGTAACTCAGGGTTGAATTTCAGTGGGGTCCTTGATGCTGTCTGAGCTTGGTGGTTTTCTCGCAGACGTTTCATTACCCAACTAGGTAACATCATCATTTATATGGCGAGTCATTGGCCCCAATGGAGAGGGTGCGCAACTTGGGCGTTCTCCTGGATGGACGGCTGTCTTTTGAAGACCATTTGACGGCCGTCTCCAGGAGAGCTTTTCACCAGGTTCGCCTGGTTCGCCAGTTGCGCCCCTTTCTAGACCAGGATGCCTTGTGCACGGTCACTCATGCTCTCGTGACATCTCGGCTGGACTACTGCAATGCTCTCTACATGGGGCTTCCCTTGAGGAGCACCCGGAGACTCCAGGTAGTTCAGAATGCACTGCGCGGGTGATAGAGGGAGCCCCTCGTGGCTCCCACGTAACACCTCTCCTCCGCAGACTGCACTGGCTGCCTGTGGTTTTCCGGGTGCACTTCAAGGTTCTGGTAATGATCTTCAAAGCGCTCCATGGCATAGGGCCGGGTTACTTACGGGACCGTCTGCTGCCACCGAATGCCTCTCACCGACCTGTGCGCTCTCACAGGGAGTGACTCCTCAGGGTGCCGTCGGCCAGGCAGTGCCGACTGGCAACGCCCAGGGGAAGGGCCTTTTCTGTGGGGGGCTCCCACCCTCTGGAACGAGCTTCCCCCAGGACTCCGCCAACTTCCTGACCTTCGGACCTTCCGCCGCGAGCTCAAGACACATCTATTCATTTGCGCAGGACTGGACTAGGGTTTTAAATTTTTTAAACGACTAAATTTTAGCTTTGGTTTTAAATTGGGTTTTATTATTTATATGTTATTTTAAATATTTGGCCTTTATAATAAGTTTTTTAGATGAATGTTTTATTTTGTATATTTGTGTGTTTTTATATGGCTGTCCACCGCCCTGAGTCCTTAGGGAGATAGGGCGGTATAAAAGTACGAATAAATAAATAAAAATAAAATAAAATAAATAAATAAATAAATAAATAAATAAATAAATAAATAAATAAATAAATAAAATCAGTGCTAGAAGGAAGTGTGGTTTGGAGGGGAGGAGGAGGACTGTGGGGTCCTTGATATTCTCTCATCTTGGTAGTTTTCTTGCAGACATTTCATTACCCAGCGAGGTAACATCATCAGTGCTAGAAGGAAGTGTGGTTTGTGGGGGGAGGAGGACGACTGTGGGGTCCTTGATGCTCTCTGAGCTTGGTGGTTTTCTTGCAGACGTTTCATTACCCAGCGAGGTAACATCATCAGTGTCAGAAGAGAGCAAACCCCACTCCCGCCTAACACTGATGATGTTGCCTAGTTGGATAAGGAAACGTCTCCAAGAGAACAACCAAGCTCAGAGAGCACCAAGGATCTCACAATTAGGCCTCTCTCTAAAGTTGTTTGTTGACTGTTGCTACTGCTGCTGCTGCAAAAAAAAAAAAGCTTCCCAAATCTTGCTCTGCTATTATATCTCTATTGTATCAAAGGCTAAATGTACACAGACTAAATGTGGCGGAAACCCTTCAGGCTTTCCACCACGTTTCAGGACTTTGGCCACCCCAGGAACTCAACTTCACCCGGTGAAAGAAACATCTCGGGGGGGGGGGAAATCTCTTTCTTTGCCTACGCAGAATTTCATGCAGTCTGTCGTGTCCCTACTCCTCCTCTGACGGCCGGGTCGGGGAAGTCTGTATCAAGCGTGGCCACAAAGCCTCTGCAGCTTTGCCAAAGTTCTGTCAGAGTTCTCAGGGCAGGCAGGAGTCCAAGATGTGACTTCAGCAATCCAAAGTAGAGTTTGCCTGACTCAAAGAATGCCAGAAAGCAGATCCTTTATATAGGCCATGGGGTGTGGCTCCATGACTCAGCACTTATCCAGGCCTGCCCCTCCCTTCCTTTTGCTGATGTCGCCTCTCCATTCTCCGGAAGCGTGGATCCGTCCACCCTCCAGCTGCCAGCAATTCCAGCTCGTGACTGGCTTCATGCTCCTCATGCTCACATGCTGTGGGGGAGGGGTTTATTTGCTCGGTCTGTCCGGGCATGGTGCCAGGACTGGGGGCTGGAGGCATGCCAGGCCATTCGTCTTGCTCCGTCTGTCCAGGCATGGTGCCAGGACTGGGGGCTGGAGGCATGCCAGGCCATTCGTCTGCACTATCAGTCCCTGGCTGAGATAACAGGAGATGAGAGGGGCCCGGGTGCGGAGAGGGGGGCGGGTGAGGCACAACACAGTCAGAACCATGAGCCTCTGGAAGGATACCTGACAACTGCCGACTGAAATCTTAAGGCTACCTGTTAAGCTGTAATATTTGGTTTGATGTTTACCACTTCTTGTCCAGCAGGTCCAAGGTCAGCTACCACCGCTAATGATCCCCGTATTTCCTCCAGACCAGCGAACTCTAGCAGCAGCAGCCCAGCAAGGATTCCTCCTGCCACCTGGTTTCAGCTACAAGACAGGCTGCAGTAAGTTGAGTTCGTTGTTTTCAAGCAGGTGTGATGTGCCTAAAGTGGGCCGTACATGAGCTGGCCTGGGGTAGCAATCAGAGACAGGCCCATCCTCCTTCAAACTGTATATTGCGTGGGTCAGGAGGTGGGCCGAGAAAATATCTGCAGACCTCTCAGGTCCTAGACACAAATGGTTTCAACTCCTCACCTTGGGATGGTGCTATAGGGCAGGGGTCTCCAACCTTGGTAACTTTAAGACTTGCGGACTTCAATTCCCAGAATTCCTCAGCCAGCAAAGTTAGCTGAGGAATTCTGGGAGTTGAAGTCCGCAAGTCTTAAAGTTACCAAGGTTGGAGACCCCTGCTATAGGGTACTGCATGTCAAGACAATGAGACACAGGGTCAGTTTCTTCCCTCGTATCACCACTGGGTGAAAAAAATGCTTTTAAAAGGTAAAAAAAAAAGGCTCTGACGATCCCAGCTGAGTTGCCTGATCGTCAGAGCCTTTTTTTTTTCTTTTAAAAGCGTTTTTTCTACAACCTCTTCGGACAAAGAATTGTAAAAAAATGCTTTTAAAAGGATCTGATGATCCCAGCTGAGTTGCCTGATCGTCAGAGCATTTTTTTTTCTTTTAAAAGCATTTTTTCTACAACCTCTTCGGCGAAAGAGGTTGTAAAAAATGTGCTTTTAAAAGATAAAAAAAAAAGGCTCTGACGATCCCAGCTGAGCCGCACAATTGTCAGAGCCTTTTTTTTATTTTTAAAAGCATTTTTTTACAATCTCTTTGGCCGAATACGCTGTAAAAAAATGTTTTTAAAAATAAAAAAAAATTGTGTGCCACAGCTGATCACCACCCAACCACCCACGCGCGCACTGTTCTACTTACCGCATGCCTCCTTTTGGCATGCACTGCGCGCGCACCTCGCATTTGGTGCCAGCGAACCAGTAGTAAACCAGTTCAGATTTCACCACTGGTAAGCGAGTTAATGTTACTGCTAGCAAACCCTCAGCCTTGAGAATGTGCAACTTCCTGGAGGCAAAAAATTATGAAAATATGTTCCCTGATGTGGGCACACGTATGCTTGTATCGTGTCCCACCCCCCACTCCGACAAATGAGTCAAGGAAGTCCGTAACCAATTTGGCAATGAAGCCTCTGCAGCTTGCCAAGTTCCTCCGAGGTTTATCAGGGCAGGCAGGAGTCCAAGTTGTGACTTCAGCGATAGAGTCCGATATCAGCAAACTCGATAAGACTTTGCTTGACTCAAGGTTGGAATGCCAAAAGCAGGTCATTTATATAGGCTGTGGGGTGTGGCTCCATGACTCAGCATTTATCCAGGCCTGCCCCACCCCTCCTTCTGCTGGCGTCGCCTCTCAGATCTCCGGAAGCGAGGGTCCTCCCACTCTGAATTGTCTTCAGCTGGATCTGCTGGCAGCTTCTGGGAAAGGGAGGGGTCAGAGGGAGTAGGGCCGAGTAATTCCAGCACCTGGTTGACGTCCTGCTCTGATGGCTGAGCCAAAGGAACACACGCTATATGAATGAGGTTTATCGGGCTTGTTCCCCCACTCCTGGAATCCTCTCCAGGCATGGGGCCAGGGCCGGGGGCTGGAGTCATGACAGGCCATTCATCTTCATTATCAGACTCGGAGTCTGATAAAAGGCCCAGTTGGAGACGGGAGGGGCCCAGCTGAGGAGAGGAGGGAGGACGAGTCACAACAGCTTGTCATTTTTCACGGGACATTTGTTATCATTCATTCATTGCTGTTACACACAGATATTTGCCTTGCGATAGTGGTTAATCGGTCACTAGATCAGGGTTGTCGTCTGGAAGCAGCCAATAGTCCTCGACGTACGACCACAACTAAGCCCAACATTTCCATCGTTAAGCAAGGCAGTTGTTAAGCGAATTTGGCCTCATTTTACGCCTTTTCATGCCATGGCTGTTAAGTGAATCACTGCAGTTGCTAAGTTAATAAGACAGCTGTTAAGCGAATTTGGCTTCCCTGTTGACTTGGCTTGTTGCCAAAGGGGGTGGTGGTGTCACATGACCCCGGAACATTGCAACCGTCATAAATATGAGCCAGTTGCCATGCGCCTGAATTTTAATGACGTGACCTGCTGCAAAGGCTATAAGTGTGAAAAAAGATCATAAGTTCCTTTTCCCAATGCTGTTGTAACTTCGAACGGTTACTGGACCAACGGTTATAAGTCAAGGACTAGGTGTATACGAGGTGATAATATGAGAAGGAACATCTGTCCACCTGCAATGTAGCAAAAGAGCAGGGGTAAAATGTAAAATTTGTTACTACCGGTTCTGTGGGCGTGGCTTGGTGGGGGTGGGGAGTAATGTGACTGGGTGGGCGTGGCCAACTTATTTTTTTTTTTACTTTTAAAAGCATTTTTTCTACAACCTCTTCGACCGAAGAAGTTGTAAAAAATGCTTTTAAAAGCCTCTGATGATCAGGCAACTCAGCTGGGATCACCAGAGGAGCCTTTTAAAAGCTTTTCAAGGGTTCTGACGATCCCAGCTGAGTTGCCTGATCGCCAGAACCTTCAGCCGAAGAGGTTGTAGAAAAAATGCTTTTAAAAGGTTCTGACTATCCCAGCTGAGCCGCGCAATCATCAGAAGCTTTCTTTTTTACTTTTAAAAGCATTTTTTCGGCTGAAGAAAAAATGCTTTTAAAAGAAAAAAAAAACCCTCTGATGATCGCGCGGCTCAGCCGGGCATGGGGGGAGGCAGGGATTTTTGCTATCAGTTCTCCGAACCACCTGCCGCCATCGCTACCGGATCAGGCGATCAGGTCCGAACCGGGAGATTTCACCCCTGCAAAAGAGGAAGGGGCTATACATATAAATATAAGTAGGAATATTTTTAATAGAAAGACATTGCAGAGGTTAAATCCAAGCCAACTGAACCAGAGAGATTGGAAATCCAGGCCATTCACCATGCCTCCCAGCCAGCCCTTGCTTGCGATGCCCTCCAACTGAGGAAAGAAAAAGCGAAGAACCCAAGAATTTAGTCAGATGTCCTTCCTAAACCACCTGTTCTGTACTTAATGAAGAGGTTTAATTTGCTCTTTTTGCAAACGACCTCCCAATAACGTGCAAGCACCATTAATCTCAATGGGAGTTCGGTGCATAGATCGAGGCTAACATATGCCTCTCAGTTTATGGACGAAAACAAAGCACAAGTTTACAATGGGTTTAAAGGCTGGAAAGTTGAAGATTAATTCTGGAAGGTTTTGCTTTCAGAGGATTGTCCGTCCGGGTTCTTTTGTGCATGTGCGTCAGGGGTGAAATGCTACTGGTTCGCACTGGTTCGGGCGAACAGATAAGGATAAAAGCTACCAGTTCGGGCGAACTGGTAGGAAAAAAAGCTCCCGGTTTTTCCGAACTGATATTTCCGATGATCAGCTGTGCCACCCAATTTAAATTCACTAGAATTTAAAGCAGGAAATCCTGTTTTCTAGTGAATCTAAATCATGTGGCACAGCTCTTCCTCCCCCCTCACTTTTCAACTTACCTTGTTGACTTTTTCTGCACGTTTGGTGTGCATTGCACATGCGCACGCACAGCGTGTGTTTGGCATGCACTGTGCATGTGCGTGCAGCGTGCTTTTCTTGCACACTGTGCATGCACGGGCAGCAAACCGGTGGCAATCCACGGAGGATTTCACCACTGGTGTGCGTGCATAACAGCAAGTGTGAGTATTTGGACCCTTTTATCTGAACTTTTTATAGATCCTTGCATATTCCTGTCTTTAAAGACACGGATTGTTTAAAATAAAACAAATAACCCAGAAGGAGGGGAGGAAGAGATTGGAGCTGCCTTTGTTTCAGCAAGCAGATTTATCTTGGTTAGGAATTTCATAAAACTGCCTTCATTCATTTCCGGTTATCTAACTCTTCTGACATCAGTTTGCTATCTATCTGAAGCTCTCTTGTTCTGAAAAACTACAGCCTTTGGTCCTTCTCTTTGGCTTTATTATGTCCGCATCAGTATATCATTGACGGATTCATGAATTCGTCAATTGTCTTTTGTTAGCCCAGGATACTTCACTGAAAGCAAATGAATTCATTTTCAAAGCCAAAAAAAAAAAAAAAGAAAAACCAACCAAAAACCCCAACCAAAAAACCTAAGCTAAATGACAAGGCCCATACCATAATGTTACTTTTTAATAGCGTGATGGCGATGATGATTTTTACGGAACTTATGTTTCATATGCCGAACTGCAGGGTGCTTCCATCGATGTCTGTACACTGAGTGAAAAAGTTTGCAGGGTAACAGAATAAAAGCAGAACTGGCGGAATTAAACTCGCCGCAGGACAATTTAACGAATCCATTTAATGATTCAAAATAAATAATATTTTAATGTTGGTCATTCACGTTCCATTCTGTCCCTCCTTTCTTTGCAACCTTTCTCTAACGATTCAATTCCACCGTTTCTTTGATATTAGTGTAATTCTTGTCCCACGGTGATTTGTCCGATGGCAATTTGGCCATGGCAAATTGTGGTAGACCAGGGGTGTCAAACTCGATTTCGCTTAGGACACTATCAGGGTTGTGTTTGACCTCGGTGGGGGGGGGGGGGGAACAGGGTGGGTGTGGCCAGGTTGGGCCTGGCCAGCTCGACATCAGAGCCTCCCTGAATCTCACTTGGCTATTTTGGTAGGGTCTGAAAAAGGCCAAGAATGCGTCCCATTAAGCGGAACTGGCAGATTCAATTAATTCCTTGTTTAACATGGTGTGACACTATGTATAAATGTGTTTGCTTTTCAATTCCAATGTATTAACACCATGGCAGCTGTGTGGCACGTCACACCCAGGAGGCTGACATGATTATTTATTTATTTATTTATTTATTTATTTATTTGATCACCATGGAAATGAAAAAGAAAATGAACCAAAATTTTGTTGTGTTGCCCCTGGGACTCCTTTTTTTTTACAGTGGCCTGTCGGCGAGACGTTCCAGAAGGTTTTACTTCAATTCATTAAGAAAGCTGAATTGGATCAATTTCTCCCTAATGCTAAGTGACAATCAAAAGAACAAAATCATCATACGTTCCACTGCATGTAAAGAGCTCCATAGAAATCAGATCTGATGTTGGGCGGGGGGGGGGGTTTATTTGGAGGCGAGGGTTGAAATCCGGAAGGGATACCGTTTCATGAATAAGGCCTTCACTGTCGTAGAAAGGTTTTTTTCCCCTTCTGCGTTGGTCATCTGAACCTCATCAGCAACAGCACCCATGGCTTTGGAGACCACCTGGAATTCTAAAAGCAGATCAAGATGGGAAACAGTGTTCCATATGTCAATTTGTATATAAAGTACCCAGTATTACTTTTAGATAGGTTGAGGTCCCAAGAATTTTCTGGAATATTAGTAAAAATACATTGCGAGGTGCCAGGACCAGCCTGTTGTGGCCCAAGCCCAAGTAGGTAGTAGTAGATGCAATCAGTTCGAAAACAAACAGGCTTTATGAGAACAGCTGAGAATTAAACTCATTCTCAGCATCGTCCAAACTAAATCAAAGCAAATTCTTCATAATACAATTCTTCAGTCTTCTCACTAACCTTGGTCTAATTAGGAAAACTGCCAAAGGCTTTTCTTGGCAAAAGTTCAAAAGCAGAAGACGCCGACAAGAAATAAATGCAGCAAGACAAGGAGCAATTCTATCAACGTTGTTTTCCGACAAAAAGCCCAAATGCCGTTGCTGGTCTTTTAAGCCTTATGGAAGGGGCCAATCATCTCTTAGCCCTAGTCCCGAGTCGTCCTCTTTGTTTTAGCTGCTCTTGCCTTCTGGCAGCTCTTCTCATGTGTGCATTAGGAACAGGCTCCTCCTGTTCCTCTGCCTCACTACTATCAGCCTCTGGAGACTCCGGAATCCACACATCACTCCCAAATGCCCCTGCCCCCACCTCTGCCTCCGATGCAGAGCCCTCATCCGGGCCTTCCCCAGACTCCAGGACTGGTCCATGTTCTTCCTCAGCCTCATCGCTGTCCGACTCTGTTGCCAGCTCCGCAGGCAGACCACAACACAACCATATCAGGTCCCTAAGCCTGATGTGAAGTCTACTGCTCCTTCAAAAATTGTGAATGGTTTAATGATTTTATAATTTTAGAGGATAAGTGAAATAGATGGTTAGGAATTATATTAACCACAGTCAGGTGGGAAGAATCAGATTCACATGTTGAGTTCTAGTTAAGCTGCTTTGTTATTCATGCCTATAACAAGAATCTAGTTAATGACAGCACTAAACTGGGGCTAGATAAGAGTTAATGGAATTCAAGAAGGGTTGGACTTAAACTCCTTGTGAAGAAATAACGGCTCTAGGCTGATTGCTCTCTTGACTCTGCTCACAGGCTTTCCCTGTCCTTCTCCTTAAATTATAGCAGTACATCTGCTATATTTTCATTTACTTTTCCTTTCTATCCTAATACAGTACTTAACTACTTTCTGGAGAGTAATCTTGTTTTTTCCATCCCTAGCAAATAAAGATTGCATAGCTCTTATGGTGGAACATTAATCTCTTGGCAGGAAAGTTTGCTTGCTAAGTTAGTTAGTTAGTTAGTTAGTTAGTTTCTTCCTTCCTTCCTTCCTTCCTTCCTTCCTTCCTTCCTTCCTTCCTTCCTTCCTTCCTTCCTTCCTTCCTTCCTTCCTTCCTTCCTTCCTTTTTACTTACTATCTTGCATGCATGATTCTGGGTGGCTTACAAGGTTAAAACATAAACAATGCCAAGAACCTTACTATACAATCAATGGGAGAGCACAATCAATTAGCAACCATAAAACCATTTTATAAGCTCTGTACCACCACTGTTGTAGAAAGCTTTTTATCTTTCTGTATTGGTCATCTGAACGTCATCAGCAGCAGCACACATGGCTTTGGAGACCACCTAGAATTCTAAAAGCAGATCAAGACGGACTGATTGCCAGGCCAAATGGCAAAGCCATGTCTTCAGAACATTCCAGAAGACCCTGATAGAAAAACGCCCACACAGCATGAACAAACGAGATGATACCTCCCACCTACCAGCCATTTGGAAACCTGCCCTTATTGACAAACGAGTCCCTAACATGAGGAATGACACCAGATCCACACTCACGAGGTCCACACAGGATGTCACCACCACACATCCACCCAGAAAGCAGACCCAAACCGACACTGATCATGAAGCACGACCCAGGACCAGAAGCCAGACCGCAGCTGCAACATTAGCCATTTCAAACCCCTCCAATCCATACATGCAGCAGACTGACACCCACTATGAAGATGTAGCATGACTACAAAGCCAAACAACAGCTATGCAGCTCACCAGCTCAAATCCCTCTGCAACACAGACTAAACTGAGCACAACCAAGCCCCCACCCAAACAGGACACACCCCCATCCAATCAGAGCACAAAAAAAACCCCATCCAATCAGAGCACAGCCAAACTCCCACCCAATCAGCTCAAACCCCCACTAGCAGTTAAAAGGAAGAAACAGCTGCGATCACACACTGCTCCCAGAAGCACGAAGCTGAAGCCTGAAGATGACGAATAAGACTTCGTCGAAACGTCGCCAAGACACTTCCAATTTTACATGGGAGAAAACCCGAACAACCAAAGACCTACATACAAACACCCGTGAAAACCTCAGAAAACAAATAAATAAATATATATATATGTACACGTTTGGGGGTGTGTGTGTGTGTGTTTTCTGAGGTTTTTGTGGGTGTTTGTATGTAGGTCTTTGGTTATTCGCGTTTTCTCCCGCGTAAAATTGGAAGCTTCTTGGTGATGTTTCGATGAAGTCTCATTTGTCATCTTCAGGCATCAGCTTCGTGCTTCTAGGAGCAAATTTGCTCCTAGAATATATAATATATATATATATATATATATATATAATATACATATATGTTTTCTGAGGTTTTCGCGGGTGTTTAACATAACATAACATAACATCAGAGTTGGAAGGGACCTTGGAGGCCTTCTAGTCCAATCCCCTGCCCAGGCAGGAAACCCTACACCATCTCAGTCAGATGGTTATCCAACATTTTCTTAAAAATTTCCAGTGTTGGAGCATTCACAACTTCTGAAGGCAAGTCGTTCCACTTATTAATTGTTCTAACTGTCAGGAAATTTCTCCTTAGTTCTAAGTTGCTTCTTTCCTTGATCAGTTTCCACCCATTGCTTCTTGTTCTACCCTCAGGTGCTCTGGAGAACAGCCCAACTCCCACTTGTCTGTGGCAGCCCCTGAGATATTGGAACACTGCTATCATGTCTCCCCTAGTCCTTCTTTTTGTTAAACTAGACATACCCAGTTCCTGCAACCGTTCTTCATATGTTTTATCCTCCAGTCCCCTAATCATCTTTGTTGCTCTTCTCTGCACTCTTTCTAGAGTCTCAACATCTTTTTTACATCGTGGCGACCAAAACTGGATGCAATATTCCAAGTGTGGCCTTACCAAGGCATTATAAAGTGGTACTAGCACTTCACGTGATCTTGATTCTATCCTCTGTTTATGCAGCCCAGAACTGTGTTGGCTTTTTAACAGCTGCTGCACACTGCTGGCTCATATCTAAATGGTTATCCACTAGGACTCCAAGATCCTCTCACAGGTACTACTATTGAGCAAGGTACCACATATACGGTACTGGTGCATTTTGTTTTTGGCCTAAATGTAGAACCTTACTTTTTTCACTGTTGAATTTCATTTTGTTAGATAGCGCCCAATATTCAAGTCTGTCAAGATCTTTCTGTAACTTGAGCCTATCTTCTGGAGTGTTGGCTATTCCTGCCAGCTTGGTGTCATCTGCAAATTTGATGAGTTCCCCATCTATCCCCTCGTCCAAGTCATTGATGAAGATGTTGAAGAGTACTGGGCCTAAAACAGAGCCTTGGGGTACTCCACTGCATACTTCCCTCCATGTGGATGTAGTTCCGTTGAGGACTACACGTTGAGTGCGGTTGGTCAGCCAGTTACGAATCCATCTGGTGGTGGTGCTGTCTAACCCACAGTTTTCTACTTTATCTAGTAGTAGGTTATGGTCTACTTTATCAAATGCTTTACTGAAGTCCAAGTAAATTATATCAACAGCATTCCTCTGGTCTACTAGTTTTGTCATTTTGTCAAAGAATGCGATAAGATTAGTCTGGCATGATCTGTTTTTGACAAACCCATGCTGGCTTTTTGTTATTACTTTGTTTGCTTCTAGGTGTTCGTGATTCGTTGCTTGATTATCTTTTCCAGAATCTTCCCCGGTATTGAGGTCAGACTGATAGGTCTGTAGTTTCCTGGATCTGTTTTTTTTCCTTTTTTGAAGATGGGAACTACATCAGCTCTTTTCCAGTCCTCTGGCAGCTCCCCTGTGCTCCAGGATCTTTGAAAGATATAGTTCAGTGGTTCTGAGATCACGTCTGCCAGTTTCTTCAGAACCTTGGGGTGTAATCCATCCGGTCCTGGTGATTTGAACTCGTCTAGGGTAGACAGGTGTTCACTTACCATTTTCTTCCCTATTTTAACTTGTGTTTCTAATCTGTTTTTTGTAGTGCTGTTTTTGATAGGTTGGATTGTTTTTTCCTTTTGTGTAAAGACAGATGTAAAATATGAGTTAAGTAGATCTGCTTTCTCCCTGTTGCTTGTCATCTTCTTGCCACTTTCTCCCAGCAATGGGCCAATTGTTTCCTTGACTTTTTTCTTGTTTTTAACATGTTGGAAGAAGCTTTTTTTATTATTTTTTACTTTTGTCGCTAGCCTTTGTTCATTGTGAGCCTTAGCTTTCCTCACTTCATCTTTACAGGCTCGGGCTATTTGCTGATATTCTGCCTTAGTTATTTGCCCCTCTTTCCACTTTTTATATTTGTCCTTTTTGTCTTTCAATTTGTCAGATAGTTCTTTATGCATCCATGCTGGTTTCTTTTGTGATCTACTATTTTTCTTCTTCATGTACATGTTTGTATGTAGGTCTTTGGTTATTCGGGTTTTCTCCCACGTAAAATTGGAAGTGTCTTAGCGACGTTTCGACGAAGTCTCATTCGTCATCTTCAGGCTTCAGCTTCGTGCTTCTGGGAAGCTGAAGCCTGAAGATGACGAATGAGACTTCATCGAAACGTCGCCAAGACACTTCCAATTTTACACGGGAGAAAACCCGAATAACCAAAGACCTACATACAAACACCCGCGAAAACCTCAGAAAACAAATCTATCTATCATCTATCTATCTATCTGTCTATCTATCTATCTATCTATCTGTCTGTCTGTCTGTCTGTCTGTCACTGGAATTAGTTAAAATTCTTATTCTGTCTTCTCTCTCCTCTCTCTCTCTCTCTCTCTCTCTCTCTCTTTAAAGAGATACTCTCTATTATCTTGAAAGAAAAAAGGGAAAAAAAACAAAAACACTGCCACAAATAATTTAGCATTAAATGAGTTCCTATTTTAGTCTACTCTGAAATAAGTTCTTTAAAGTCCTGCTGATTTCAGGGAGAAAATTAAATATTTCTTGTTTGGTTAAAAGCTGAGTCAGATCACAGCAGTCTGACGTTAATGGACAGGAAGGCTGTTATCCCTTTGATTCCAAGTGCATTAGGAAGGCAGATACAGAATCCTTGTATAATCAGCACATTTTATTTTTCTTACACGGCAAATTAGTGCAGGTAGAAATTACTTTTTTTAAAAAAAAAATTACTTAAAAACTTAAAAAGAAATTTACCAAAGTTCAGATGATAAAATATCTAATTACTCCTTAAAATTGGCACAAGACAATGCACTGAAGTTAAATCGGTTTAATGAACGCTGGACCACTTGCTGGTTTTCTTCACATCCCTGAGATCTAATTGCTTGATTCATTATTGATCAAATTTTTATGCCACCTATAAGGTGACTCTGGATGGCTTGCAGGTTATATACACATAGAAAAATAATAATAGAATAGAATAGAATAGAATAGAATAGAATAGAATAGAATAGAATAGAATAGAATAGAATAGAATAGAATTTTTATTGGCCAAGTGCGATTGGACACACAAGGAATTTGTCTTGGTGCATATGCTCTCAGTGTACATAAAAGAAAAGATAATTTAAAAAATTACACAAATTAAGATGTTAAAGCCAACACTGAAACCAGAACTAAATGATGGACAGGACAGGGGTGAGGTCTTCTTACCCCATCAATCATCTTCAGTGGTGAGTGGCCCCCCTCAGGGTCCCAAACCAATTGGCAAAGTCAAATTTTAATATACTTCTGGAAGGCCAAATGGGAGGGGGCAGTTCTTAGATCTGGTGGTAGAATGTTGCCACACGGATGGAGCCACAGCAGAAAAGTCTCTTCTCCTTGAACTCACCAGCTGGAATTTCTTAGCAGATGGGATCCATAGCAGGACTCTTCCACTGGCAGGAATAGGGCAGGCTAGTCCCATTGGGGAGACAGGGCTCCTCTGATACCTGGCCCCATGCCATGTAGGGCTTATGTTGTTGTTGTTAGTTGCGAAGTCATGTCCGACCCATCGCGACCTCATGGACAACATTCCTCCAGGCCTTCCTGTCCTCTACCATCCTCTGGAGTCCATTTAAACTCATGCCTACTGCTTCAGTGACTCCATCCAGTCACCTCGTTCTCTGTCGCCCCCTTCTTCTTTTGCCCTCAATCTTTCCCAGCATTAGGCTCTTCTCCAGTGAGTCCTTCTTTCTCATTAGGTGGCCAAAGTATTTGAGTTTCATCTTCAGGGTTGATCAGGGTTGATCTCCTCTAGAACTGACTTGTTTGTTCGCCTTGCAGTCCAAGGGACTCGCAGGAGTCTTCTCCAGCACCAGAGTTCAAAGGCCTCAATTCTTTGGCGCTCAGCCTTTCTTACGGTCCAACCTTCACAGCCATACATTGCAACTGGGAAAACCATAGCTTATGTGTATGTATGTAATTCAACGAATCAATTTTTGCAAATAATAATAATAATAATAATAATAATAATAATAACAACAACAACAACAACAACAACAACAACAGTAAAAATGACAATCCAAACTGCCGGCTTTGTAACAACAAGGTCGAAACTGGAAAACCAAAGCTTTGCATGGACAGCACTTGAAAAACATTGAAGGAAAATGTGATGACAACTTGACATGGGCCTGGCTTAAGATGGAAACCATCAAGAAAGAAACGGAAGATTTAATACTCGCTGCTCAAGAACAAGCACTACAAACTAATGCCATGAAAGCAAAGATACAAAAATCCATCGACAATCCAAACTGCCAACTTTGCAACAACAAAGTCGAACCTGTTTCACACTTAATATGTGAGTGCAGCAAAATCGCACAAACTGATTACACAGATAGACATGATCAAATTAGTCCACTGGCCACTATTGTAAAAAATACGACATACCTGTATCCGAAAAATCATGGGAGCACAAAATGGAAAAAGTTACCGAAAATGAGATGGTGAAGATCTTGTGGGATTTTCGAATACAGATGGATCGTCATTTGGAACACAACACACCAGATATCATGTTTGTTGAGGGCCGAAGCATACAGTTTATTGATATTGCTGTACCAGGAGACGCCAGAGTCGAAGAAAAAGAACTGGAAAAAAATCACAAAATATCCCGACCTGACCATCGAAACTACATGGCTATGGATGTAACAATGATACCCATTGTTATTGGGGCACTTGGTACCATGTCCAAGAATTTTACAAAACACATCAAGAAATTGCAGCTTCCTGCAATAACACCAGAGGAACTGCAAAAAACTGCACTACTTGGAACATCATATATTTTAAGAAGATACTTGGTTGATACCTAGGACACTGGCAGCAATCTGTATCAACCATTAGCACTAGTCAATGGTATTTGTGATGCCTTTTTGAATGTTCAGTTGACTGAATTGCATGTTTAAATCATCATCATCTTCATCATCATCATCATACAAAAAGATAGCTAACATGTAAGGTTTGCTTGTGTATCCGTGGAGATTGTCAGTCATCCAGGTCATGGTTGTCCCAAAGTTGTTGTTTTTTTTTTTCAACTGGACTTTTTGGTTTTTCTGAAGAAACTTCTTGGATGAGAAGCACTGAAGAAGCTTCTTGGATGAGAAGCAAAATATCTTCAAAGAAAAAACAGAAAGTCCAATTGCCTCTTGAAAAAAAAAGTTTGCTTATGTGCATGCTTACAAACACACATGCATTTATTTTATTAATGTATTTAACAAATGGCCACCCCAAAATTCACTTTCTGGTACGGGATGATAACATTTAGGATTTAAATATCGCAAACTTTCCCCCCCGGGCAGAATTGCTGATGTTTTTTTCTGTTTTATTTGGTCTTGCTAAGATCATCACATGTTTTACTTTTAATGGAGGATCATGTGGGCAGTATTAAAATTCTTCTTGTTTGGTCCATGAGCAAGGCTTTGCAAAGGCTAATTTCCAATTTAAGTGCCGTCAGCTGATATCCAACTTCTGAAAACTGCCAAGCCCTGAGGGGGAGAATGGGAAGTCAAAACTCTTGAAATGGTTTGGGTTGGTTTTTGTTTTTTTAAATCTACTTGACAATAGTATCAAAGCTAATTAGATGGAACATAGATACTGATCTTACAAGTAGTCATAAGGGCAGAAGGCTTTATGATCCATTCGAAGGAAATAACCACTGGAGGGGGAAAGTGCTACCAAACACACCACACCTCAACTTATGACCATAATTGAGCCCGAAATCTCTATTGCTAAGCAAGACTGCTGCTAAGTGAGTTGTGTCCTATTTTATGACTTTTCTTGCCACGGTTGGGAAGTCAATCCCTGCCGTTGTTAAGTGACTAACACGGTTGTTAAGTGAATCTGGCTTCCCCATTGATTTTGCTCGTCAGAAGGAGGCAAGGGGTGGTCACATGACCTTGGGACGCAGCAACCGTCATACAAACATGTCAGTTGCCACGTATCTGAATTTTGATCACGTGACAATGGGGTTGCTGCCACAGTCATATGAAAAAGGGTCATAAGTCACTTTTTAAAGTGTGGTTATAACTTCCGGGACTAAACAAATGGTTGTAAGTCAAGGATTACCTGTACTTACGGGACCGTCTGCTGCCACCGATTGCCTCCCACCGACCCGTACGCTCTCACAGGGAGGGTCTCCTTAGGGTGCCGTCTGCCAGGCAGTGCCGACTGGCGACGCCCAGGGGAAGGGCCTTCTCTGTGGGGGCTCCCACCCTCTGGAACGAGCTTCCCCCAGGACTCCGTCAACTTCCTGACCTTCGAACCTTCCGCTGCGAGCTTAAAACACATCTATTTATTTGTGCAGGACTGGACTAGAATTTCAATTTTAAATTTAATTTTAATGGGGTTTTATTATTTTAACTGTAATTTTAAATTTTGGCCTATTTAAATAAGTTTTTTAATTAGTTTTTATTTTGTATTATATTTGTATTTTTATCGGGCTGTAAACCGCCCTGAGTCCTTCGGGAGATAGGGCGGTATAAAAATTCGATTAAATAATAAAATAATAAATAATAATAATACAACAAATTAAAGACATAGCCTGGTCCTGCCGTTAGATAAAATCTCGCAAATTTGTGAGGTAATAAACGACAGGTAATCCTCAATTTACGACCACAATTGAGCCTAAAATCTCTCTTGTCAAGTGAGACATGTAAGTGAGTTTCGCCCCCTTTTACGACCTTTCTTGACACAGTTTGTTAAGTGAATCACTGTAGTCATTAAGTTAGTAACCTGGTTGTTAAGTGAATCTGGCTTCCCCGGTGAGTTTGCTCGTCACAAAAATGTGATCGCATGACCTTGGGACCCAGCAACGGTCATAAATAAGAACCAACTGCCAAGCATCTGAATTTTAATCGTGTGACCATGAAGTTGCTGCAAAGTCGTAACTATGAAAAATAGAATAGAATAGAATAGAATAGAATAGAATAGAATAGAATAGAATAGAATAGAATTTTTATTGGCCAAGCGTGATTGGACACACAAGGAACTTGTCTTGGTGCAGATGCTCTCAGGGTACATAAAAGAAAAGATACCTTCATCAAGGTACAACATTTACAACACAAATGCTCAGTGTTGTTGTAACTTTGAATGGTCAGTAAAGGAACTGTTGTAAGTTAAGGACTGCCTGTATTTCTTATTTTATTTCCAAAATTGTAATTTTGAACGCGATGGAAGGGCAAAATCACGAAATGTACCACCATCCATTGTTATCCAATTTAATTTTAATTCAATGGGGAGATGGGGAAATGGCATTCAAGTTTTCTTGCAGTCCCACCAAAAAAACTGTTCAGAGCACTCCTTTAAAACCTAAGCAAGGCCCTCAAAAAGAGAAACAGGGGAATGCCCCATTTTATCCAGGAGAACTGGGAAAACTGGCTCACCCTTTATAACTTTGTTTCATAGACCGAGAAGGGGGGAAACCCCCCCCCATATTCTTCTCCACTCTCTACAGAAATGCTGTTAAATGGAGCCAATGTATTTTTCAACACCCCCCCTTTGTCATTAGGACTTTGATGCTTTGTCCACGCATTTGCGGTGGGACGGAAGGCAAACAAATTTAATAAAATACATTAAATAAAAATTGGGGTGCTCGGTATATTAAGAAGCTTTCCTCGGCAAAGCTGAGGATGAAGTGAATCCAACCCAGGTTGGGATGGAGTGGCAGGCAAGAGTAACAGAATAACAGAGTGGGAAGGGACCTTGGAGGTCTTCTAGTCCAACCCCCCCTGCTCAGCAAGAGACTCTGTACCATTTCAGACAAAAGGTAGATCAAGAGCTGCGAGTGGTGCAAATACAAATTAAAATGGACATTGGACCCATCCCTTCAAAAGGAAAAAAGATTTGAGCTGTTGTCTGTGGAGATTCTCAGTCATCCAGGTCATGGTTGTCTCAAAGGTGCTTTTTCAAAAGGCAACTGGACTGTTTCTTTTTTGTGTGTGTGAGGAAAAAACACATATGCCTCTTCTTCCTCAAGAAAAAAACAACAACCAGTCCAGTTGATTTTTGAAAAAGCACCTTTGAGATCTGAGCTGGGGCTTCCTTCAAAACGAATCATGTCTGGTTAAGCTGCCATGGTGGGCCAGAGCTGTAATATATATATATATATATATTTGTCTCCCATCCTCTGTGCTCCCTCCCTCCTTCTCTCTCTCTCCCTCCCTCCCTCTCTCCCTCCCTCCCTCTCTCTCATTCTCTCTCCCTCTCTCCCTCCCTCCGTCTCTCAATCTCTCTCCCTCCCTCTCTCATTCTCTCTCTCTCCCTCCCTCCCTCTCTCTCCCTTCCTCCGTCTCTCAATCTCTCTCCCTCCCTCTCTCATTCTCTCTCTCTCCCTCCCTCTATCTCATTTCTCTCCTCCTCTCTCATTCTCCTTCCCTCCCTCCCTCATTCTTTCTATCCCTCCCTCCCTCTCTCTCTCATTCTCCCTCTCTCCCTCCTTCTCTCATTCTCCCTCCCTCCCTCTCTCTCATTCTCTCTCCCTCCCTCCCTCTCTCTCTCATTCTCCTTTCCTCCCTCTCTCATTCTCTCTGTCCCTCCCTTTCTCATTCTCCCTCCCTCTCTCTCTTATTTTCCCTCCCTGTTTCTCTCCCTCCCTCCCTCTCCCTCTCTCTCTCTCTCTTCTGTTTCCTTCATGCTTTCCCCCCTCCTCTCCTTTTTTCGGAAGCTCAGTCCTCTGATCAAGGCGCGCTTCCCTCCTCCCCCTCCCCATTTCCCTAAATACATCATGAAAAAAAAAGGATGATGTTTCCGCCTTAATTGCTTGTCCCTTTTATTCGTGTTCCTCCCTCAGCCAGAATTGTGAAGAGTGTTAGTAAAAGGCCTCACAATGGAGCTTTTCATTAGAACTCCGCGAGGCAGACAAAAAAAAAAAAAAAGAGAGGCTTTTTGGAAGGAGTGAATGCAGGAGTTTAATTTGCAGGTGGAGAGTAGATAAAAGGTGCTGACGCCTCTGTTATTTTCTTACTTAGGTGACCCTTACCCCGTTCAGCTGATTCCAACAACAATGGCAGCTGCTGCTGCCGCAGCAACCCCGGGTTTAGGCCCACTGCAACTGCAGGTAAGTGCTTTGTAAAGAGGCAAAGGTTGAATCCATCTGAAAAGCTGGATCCTGCAAACCCCCCCACCCAGTTGGAGTAACACAACTGCCTCTGGAAATACTTTGGTTTGTTTGTTTGTTTGTTTGTTTGTTTGTTTATCAGGTTTATATGGCCACCCACCAAGGCTGAGTGGCCAAACAAAAATAGGACAATGTTTTCATTTGGGATATGAACAACGTTGAGTGTGAATTGCTCTTAGCCGATGATGAGGTGGTGGTGGTGCAGTTGGAGGAAGAGGAACAGGAGGAAAAAGAATGACAGCAGGAGGAGGAGGAAGGAGATGAGGAGGAGGAGGAGGAAAAAATATGACAGCAGGAGGAGGAAGAAGAGGAGGAGAGGGGAAGGAGAGGAGGAAAAAGAATGGCAGCAGGAGGAGGAGGAAGGAGAGGAAGAGGAGGAGGGGGAAAAAGGAGGGGAGGAAAAAGAATGACAGCAGGAGGAGGAAGAAGAGGAGAAGAGGGAAAAAGAGGGCAGGAAAAAGAATGACAGCAGGAGGAGGAATTTGGAGAGTATGAGAGTAACAATTATTACATTTCCTTTGAAAATGGAAGCATTTGGAGCTGAGGACATAGGAGGAACAAATCTATGCATTTGTCTGTAGGAAAAATAATTTAAGAAATTAACTGTTTGTGAGAGATCGGTCCAGTTATGGGACCCAGTGTTATAATGGTTATTTTCCAGATTATTTATTTACCTTCCATTTTTATTCTGCCTTACTTCCTTAATAGTGGCAGGGGTACAATACCAAAATGATCTCCCACCCATTGGTCAGATTTTCATTTTCTTAGGAGGGTTGAATGCATCACATGAACTTGGAGAGGATAGAGAGAAACGATTACTATCCTTTCAAAATTTTGAGTAGAGAACACAGGAGGAACCAAAAGATGCATTTGTTTGTGAGAAGAATAATTTAAGAAATTGTTGTAAGAGATGCATGGGTTCCAGAGCTATAATGGTTATAGCCCTTTTTTTTTCATATACATATTGCCTTACTTCTCTAATAATGGCAAGGATTCCATAATGAACTCTCACCCATTGGCCAGAATTGAGTTTTCTTAGCTTTAGAAAGATGGTAGCATCACATGCCTTCAACCTGTAGCCTTCCATGATGTACCTTCCTGGTGTTCTGGGACTACAATGTCAGAATTTCTAGTTTTTGGGAAATGTGACCAGGAATTGCCAGTTGTAGTCCATAACTTATAGCAAATTAAATACCCTACCTTAGGACTTTGGAAGTATGGTAAGCACAGACGAAACTCTTTGTTATAGGTAATATACAGTACCTGGTTAGTTGAAACTGCTCTAGAAGCACACCAGAAGCTGAAACCTTAGAAAGAGTGCAGAGAACAGCAACAAAGATGAGGCTAAATCGTACGAATCATAGTTAAGGGATCTAGGTATGTTTGTCCTAAGAAAGAGAAAGTTTAGGTTCAAAGCTTCAATCAAAAACTGTCTACTATTGACCTCACCCCTTTCCTAAGAGGTCTATAAGGGGCATGCATAAGAGCGCAAACGTGCCTATCGTTCCTGTCCTACTGTTGCTTCATGCTTATGCTTATGTATGATGTTATAACAAAAAATAAAAATAAAGACATGATAGCAGTCTTCCAACACTTGAAGGGATACCACAGGGAAGAAGGCATTAGTTCATTCTCCATAACACTTGAAGGCAGGACAAGAAGCAATCGGTAGAAACTCAGCGGGAGGAGATACAACCTAGAAATGAGGAATTTCCTGACAGTGAAAACTGTCGATGGGACATCTTGCATCCTGGAATTGTGGATGCTGGAGGTCTCCAAGAAAAGATTGACAACCGTTTGTCCAGGATGATATAAGGACTCCTGCCTTGGACATGGAGTTGGACCAGAAGACCTCCAACGTCCCTTCCAGCCTTATGATTCTATTGTTATGTATTCGATTTTTATGGCACCCATCTTCCCTGTAAGACAGGGGTGTCCAAACTTGGCCCTTTGGAGAGTGGTGGACTTCAACTCCCAGAATTCTCCAACTAGCAACTTGCTTAAATTTATAGCTCATGCTGGCTGGGGAATTCTGGGAGTTGAAGTCCACCACTCTCCAAAGGGCCAAGTTTGGACACCCCTGCTGTAAGATAATTCTATGATTCTGTGAGATGATGGTTGATGTTCTCCACATGAACACCTGGTTGCACCGACCATTATCCTTCCCTGGATTTCTAAGGATGAAGAATCATTTATCCCTAATTTTTTGTCAAATTGGCTGCTGGAGATCTTGTTTCATCTTGCAAGATATCTCAGTGGCAAAGTTATGGGCTACCTCATGGGCAGGTAGGTATGTGAACTGGAGCCTTCTTTACATTCTTGGAGAATCAACAGATAGGGCGAATCTTCAGTCTGCAGCTACAAATGATTCTTCATTTTGTATTGGTGGGAGAGAAACACCATAAGTTTTTCTGACCTAACTTCTGGTGAATAAATAGACATGTCCTTTGTTGTTTTGACCTGTCCCAAATAATACTTGGCCTTCCCTTCCAAAGGACATTCTAATAGTCCTTTGGATTCTATTTTCTTGTTGTCTTCCCTTTCTTTGTCCTCAGTCTTGCCAATCATAATAAATCCCATCATCTGCTTATATTACTGCGTATGCCCAAAGTTTTTGTTTCTTGATCATCTCAAGATCCTCTTTTATTTAGCCAGGCATTGATTCTCTGGCTCTTTTGCTAATTCAGGACACCTGCTTGTAATCATCCTCCGATTCAGAACGCAAATGCATCTACCTGCTTTCTCTTGGGTTTTTTTTACGACAGCCAGATTTCACAGGAAACCCCAGGAAAGACCCTTTACCAGTTCTGATCTTTCTTGTCCTAAAAATATCCTTATCCCTGTTTTGTTTTGTTTTTTTGCCTAAATTTTTCGTGGTTGGGAATGAAGCTGGGGGTGGGGGGGGAACCACAAGTTCCTAGATTAAAATGAACTGTTAAGTTAATAAATCCCAGTTACCTTTATGAGTTTGACGGAAAGCTATCAAATACGCATTAAACAAAGCAAAGGAGAAGGAGAAACACTAGAATGTAAACATTGGAGTAATGGCATCTAGATAGGTTTTGATGGCTGTATGCTGCAGCAGGCAAATGGCTTGTTGTAGTTGGCTTCATTTTTGTCTAAAGTATTTACACTGTCTGACCGATATCTAAATGTCTGTCATTTAGTAAGTCAATTCCAGAACAAGGGGTTGAGAATCTAGAGAGCCTAAATTTACAGCTGTGCCAGGCTGAAGTGTGACATATTGCCTTCTTCTCTAGGATTAATCTGTTTACTCCTCCTCCGCATTGTTGCTCATTACCTCTTCTTCAGTGCATGAACATAAAACTGTCTGCCACCTTTGTTTCTTCAGAGATAACTGTAAGTTCACCAAGCATGCGGGTTTGTCATTACCTTAACATTTATCATTAATCCGGGTTTTTCTTTTCCCTTTCCCTTTTGGCTTCCCCACCAAACTTTTCTAATTCTTGTGTACTTCTGACTAGCACAAGTGCACTAATGTTCCTATCGTCCCTGTCATTGTATTTTTATTCTTTTATTCCTATTCTTGTTTTTGTTTGACAAATTCTAATAAATAAATAAACCAAAACAAATAAACAAACAATGTTGGCATCATCTTCTGATCTCAAGTTGTTAGCATTTGGGCCTCTAACCGGATTCCATCTGCCATTACATCCCTCCCTCCCGTTCTTAACAGTATCTTTGCTGCAAATGTTCAACAGACATGGAGACAATATGCACCCTTTCATTATGCTGAGCCACTCAGTGTCTCCAAATTCTTGCACATGGCAAAAGTTCATTGTAAGACTCTTATTGTAGACCCTTATCATTCAGAGAAACCCCTGAAGTTGGTATGGCAAAAGTTGGTACATTCCAATGACTCTCTGCCTAACTAATTTTGTTCTGACTGATGAAGTTGCTTGGATGAGTAACGAAACATCTCAAGATTAACAAAGTTTGGTCCAGTTGCCACGATTCAACCTTTGGACACTTTTGGCCTGGAAGAGTGGGCCTTCGTTGATCTATGTTCCTTACAAGAATTTTCTGATGCTCTGAGATAACCATTCGTCTGTTCTGCATATTGATCTGATGCACGATCTGAAAGGCTTTGATGTAACCAGCGACATTCATAGAACAAAAGTTATCAGCAAATTTCCAGAGGAATAAAAAGATGCATACCTTGGATAAGATCAGTTGTCTCTTTTATCCAATATTCTGTACTGTTTTAATTCCAGCTATTTAAGTTCTCTAGTATTTTATTTTTCCCATTACCTGCTACCAGCTAAAGATATTTGCAATTGTGAGATCAATCAAACGCAAAATGTCTATGGAGATTCTCAGTCATCCAGGTCATGGTTGTCCCAAGAGTGTTTTTTTTTCTCCCAAAAGACAACTGGACTTTCTGGTTTTGCTTTAAAGACATTTTGCTTCTCATCCGGAAGAGCTGAAGAAGCTTCTTGGATGAGAAGTGAAATGTCTTCAAAGAAAAACCAGGAAGTCCAGTTGCCTCTTGAAAAAAAAAATGCAAATCCAAAGTATAACTTATCACCCTTCCTCAAATCAGGAGAGCACAGCAGATCTAAATTGGGACTCTGGGACTCGGCAAACAGTGATGTTACCTTAACGCCTATTCCACATTTGTTTAATTGCATTGATGGCATCAAGAGCAAAGGGAGCTTAATCTTAAACAGCAGCTGAGCTCTAAAGAATACAAAAATCAGCGAGCAGCTTTTGGTAAATTAGATATTGCGTTCAGCCCAAAGGCTTTTGAAAAAAAACTTTTTGAACGTAGATCGCTGGAGCAATTTATGACCCTTTTGGAAAGTACGGGCTACAATAGTTGTTTATTCCTAATTGTACAACTCAGTGGGCCACAGTTAGGTAATTCTTCCTTCTTTCATTTTACAGTTAACTTAATACGACCACCAGCCTGTTTTAAAGGTAACAGCAGTTCCTAATTAGAAAGTTCTCAGTTCTGGATTTAACCAGATCAGTTCTGGACTTAACCAGATCGCAGCATATCTTAATTGTTTCTCTTTATGTGCTAAGCCAATTAAGGCAATTGTTAGATTTTTTTTTTCTTTCCTGACACGAACCATCTCAGGAAAATATTGATGTATTAAATGGACCTTGTGAATGCATTCAGATCATAGTTTGCTAAATTCTAGAAAACACTGCTGTCCAAACCAACCGGGTTAGTCTCTGCCAGAGCATTTTTTCAGTAGGTTTGAGATTTTATTAGACTGAATTCAATTCCTTTATCAGAAAAATCACACTTCGGTTCAAGTTCAAGTTAAAAAATCAACTTCGGTTGGGTTGTATGGGATGCAAATGAATTCTTATTTCTTTTAATTCTTAGAAATGATTGCGTACCCCAGGAAGCATTTGGCTTTGCATGGGTTGTATTGATCAATATTTATTCTAGTAGAAATTAAAACTGGGAATTTTTAAAATATTTATTTATTTATTTGACTTCCACTCTCAGAGGTCCCCAGACCAGTGGTGGAATTCAGCCGGTTCGGGCCTGTTCAGGCGAACCGGTTGTTAAATTCCTGGCTGGCTTCACTTCTCCCCACCCCTTCCAGGAGTCCCCATGCACCCTGTTTTGTCTCCCAGGTAAGTGCAGGGAGGCCTATTAGGCCCAAAACAGGGTGCAGTGTGTGTGTGTGCAGTGCACCCCCCGCTCCAGTGGCCCGTTTTTGCTCCCAGGAGGCTGCAGGGAGGCCTACTAGGCCCAAAACGGGGCATGGGGAAATAATTCCTCCCTGTGGCCCATTTTTCCTCCCAGGGGGGTGCAGGAGGCTGAATGTGTTGTATTTGCAAAACAACAGCAAGGAGTGAGGCAACGCAGGAGAACCAGTAACAGCTCTTTTATTAACAACAAACAATTAACTGAGGTGAGCGAGCCAGCGAGCTCTAAGCTGACAGCTCTTTTATATTGGAGCTGTCAACAGCTCAGCCAATCGCAGCTCCTTAATTCTCCCGCCCGCAATAGCATCGGCGGTTAACCAATCGACTGCTGGTTACTGGTCACGTGTTCTCCAGCCGTACACAACAGAATGCTGCCTGTCACACCCCATGGCCACACCCACCATGGCCACACCCACCCAGCCTGTCATTAGGGCAGAGAACCAGTTGTTAAATTATTTGAATCTCACCACTGCCCCAGACAATACTTTGAGAACTGCTGGCTTACACAATGTGAGTTTCTTGAGGGCATAAAAGCAAGACCGTACAATTTTGAAACACTTATGAAAGTATTTCTTGCCTTAATCTCATAAAGTGCTATGAAACGTCACGGCAAATATGAAGACTGAAAAATCCAAAGATAGAAAGGAGAAGGAGACTATTACCTAAACTGGAATACAGTATTAGCGCTGAAATCAAAATTCCATGATCGAAAAGAACTTTCTTGTGTTTTTTTTTTTTAATGAATTCTGAAAAGAGGAATGAAAAAAAAAATATCAGGACTTGATTTAGTTTTCTCCTATCCTCAGGATGTTTTGGGGTTATAACAACCAATAAACATTAACCCAAATACTTCATGGAGTGAGATTAGCTGCATAAGAATGAGAAAGGCTGGTTAGTCAAGAATTTATCAATTCTTAAGTAGTGGTTAGTTGGAAATTGGGGCATTTTGTAAGATGTAAGGACAAATAGAGAAGCTAC
The DNA here is from genome assembly GCF_028640845.1 of Ahaetulla prasina. NCBI lineage: Eukaryota > Metazoa > Chordata > Lepidosauria > Squamata > Colubridae > Ahaetulla > Ahaetulla prasina. The sequence goes on from NC_080545.1 coordinate 91,423,759, forward strand.
ATTCATTTAGAGCAGGGGTAGTCAACCTTTTTATACCTACCGCCCACTTTTGTATCTCTGTTAGTAGTAAAATTTTATAACTGCCCACTGGTTCCACAGTAATGGTGATTTATAAAGTGTATCGTCGTCTGCACATGCCTCTCGCGCATCGTGAATTGGGTTGGGGGGGCGCCGGCTACCAGCTCTGCTTGTCTGTTACAGCTCGGTATGGGGGGGAGATGCGTGAGCTATTCTGGGACGAGGCTCTTTTGCTTGCGGTCGCACTATAGCGCCATTTAGTTTCACTTACGTAACGTGAACTAAACTTATGCGCGGGCGATACAAATCATATATTTTCAGAAATTTAAATTGTCACGGGGAATTTTATGAAAACCTAATGAAAATGTTTTTAAATAATGCTATGAATTTTTTTTTAAAAAAAAGTCAATTAAATTTAAAAAAAGGAAAGTGCTTCGGTATCGGACAAAACCTCTACCGCCCACCAAGAAAGCTGGAACGCCCACTAGTGGGCGGTAGGGACCAGGTTGACTACCACCGATTTAGAGCAATGTTTTTCAAACTTGGCAACTTTAAGATGAGTGGACTTCAACTCCCCGAATTGCCCCCCTCAGGTTACCAACCCCGTAAGAAATACCCTCTTTTGCTATTTTGCTATTCTCTGTCGTCTGTCTACGGTGCCTGCCTATTTCTTCTTATAAATGACTGTAGCATTTTGCTGCCTTAATATAAAATTACATTTAAATCAATAAAATGATCTATTGCAACTAAGCCTTATAATCGCCAGAATAACTGTGTGACACTGTATGATATGGGGTGGGTTATTTTTTTTAGCAAGCAAAATGAGCAAGGGTTAAGTAAATGCTGGGTACTTGGCAGTAAAACTGGGATTATTATAGAGATCTGAACTACAAGCATTTAAAAAGGAGCTTTCTATCTATATTGAAGTGATAAAGGTGAGCTGGATGGGGAATAACAGCTTCTTGGAGAAGGAGGCTTCAAGACGGATAAAAGTCAAAAGGTTACAATCCAGATTCTGTTTATTATTAAAAAAAATTGTCATCTGGTGGACAAAGGAAATTTGGCATTTTTTGTCAAATATGCCCTTTGGAATACAGATAATCCTCAACTTATAACCACAACTGAGCCCGTAACTTCCATTGCTAAGCAAAGCAGCTGTTAAGTGAGTTTTCTCCCATTTTAGGACCTTTTTGCCACACTACCGCTAATCATTACAGTTGTTAAGTGAAACATGCAGTCCTTGAGTGAACCCAGCTTCTCCCGTTGACTGTGCCTGTGGGAAACTGGCTGGGTAGGTTACAAATGGTGGTCGCATCTGAATCAGAATCGAGCTGGAAGGGACCTTGGAGGTCTACTAGTCCAACCCCTGCTCAAGCAGGAAACCCTATACCAGAGATGGGTTTCAGCAGGTTCTGACCAGTCCTGGCGAACCGGTAGCGGAAATTTTGAGTAGTTCAGAGAAAATTCTGACTGGCCCTGCCCCCCATCTATTCTCTGCCTCCCGAGTCCCAGCTGATTGGGAGGAAATGGGGATTAGTGGGCCATACCCACCAAACCGTAAGAGTGTGCAGTGGTTAGAATGCAATACTGCTGGCTACTTCTGCTGACTGCCGTCTGCCTGCAATTGGGCAGTTCAAATCTAACCAGGCTCAAGGTTGCCTTCCATCCTTTCCAGGTGGGTAAAAAGAGGACCCAGGTTGAATGGGGGCAATACGCTGACTCTGTAAACCGCTTAAAGAGGGCTGTAAAAGCACTATGAAGTGGTATATAAGTCTAGGTGCTACTGCTATTGCTACCATATATTAGCTGCCCATACTTACTACTGTGATTTTTCTCAACAAAGTCTCCTGGGGAAATTTCAAGGCACCTGGGATGAACTTATTGACAGCACACTAGAAGCAGTTAAATGGGTAGCTTCCTTAGATATCAAATTATAACATCCATCCCATTACAATTCTATGGCTCCACATTATGAAGATTTTATTATGGTTTTATCTTAGTTTAATATTTTATCTTCTCTATTGTATTGTCCTCATATGTTATATACTTGCTGACACTTTATTTAAACTAAATTTGTATATCAGTGACTACATAACCTCTGTAGTGCCATACGCCAAATAATACGCCTCTGGTGGCTCAGCAGACTAAGTCTGTCTGCTATTAACACAGCTGCTTGCAATTACTGCAAGTTCAAGCCCCACCAGGCCCAAGGTTGACTCAGCCTTCCATCCTTTATAAGGTAGGTAAAATGAGGACCCAGATTGTTGGGGGCAATTAAGTTGACTTTGTATATAACATGCAAATGGATGAAGACTATTGCTTGACATAGTGTAAGCCGCCATGAGTCTTCGGAGAAGGGCGGGATATAAATGCAAATTCAAATAAATTCAAATAAAAAAAAATAAAAAATAAAAGCCTCGATATTAGCTGCCTTACTATTATGAGATGAGTAGCCATATAATATGCATAAAAAATAAACAAATATTGTCCTAGAAAAACGTATTCAAGTAAGGTGGGCTCCTCTGCTTGACAATCTAGTTGCAGATTAGTCTAAAATAAGCATTCCAAGAAATAAATTCACTTACCTTTGTTACTGGTTTGCAAATGTGAGAGCACATGGCCACTTCCACGCATGCGCAGGACCTTCTGCACATGCGCAGAGCCTCAAAAACGGGGCAGGTAGGAGGAGCCTCCCACCATCGCTACCAGTTTTCCCGAACCGGATAAAACCGGCTAAATACCACTAATGAATAAATGTATTTCTTAAGCATCATTTTGACACGGTGGCTCAAGGGGCTAGGACGCTCAGCTTGTCGATCGAAAGGTTGGCAGTTCAGCAGTTCGAATCCCTGATGCTGCTATGTAACGGGGTGAGCTTCCATTACTTGTCCCAGCTTCTGCCAACCTAGCAGTTTGAAAGCCCGTAAAAAATGCAAGTAGAAAAATAGGGACTACCTTTTTTGGGAAGGTAACAGCATTCCGTGCGCCTTTGGCATTGAATCATGCCGGCCACATGACCACGGAGACGTCTTCGGACAGCACTGGCTCTTCGGCTTTGAAACGGAGATGAGCACTGCCCCCTAGAGTCGGGAACAACTACCACGTATGTGCGAGGGGAACCTTTACCTTTACCTTTAAGCATCATTTTACTCCCAACTCTTAATCTAGTTAGCATACCGTGTATGCTGGGACCTGTAGTTCAGCAGTAAGTGAAGAATTCCAAGCGGTTCGACCTTGTCCTGGTGATTGTTAGAAACAGCAGTCAGATGAAAAGCTGTGCTGCATCTTTTCCCACTTAAAAGAAATGTGAACCAGAGATCTCTTTGACATGTTAATGCATTACATCTTGTTTCCCTCACTCTGGTTGAGTTACGCATCTCTATAAGACGTTGTAGAAAGAAAAGATTGCAGCTGAACAGACAAGCATACAGCCGAATCACCCAAGGTGACCTCAAGCTACTAAAAATGTAGGCTATAAATGAAATAAGTAAACAAAAACATCCGTGGGTAACGTTAGACCCAACCAACTGTTCTCCTGGGAATACAGGTAGTCCTCGACTTACAACCACAATGGAGCCCAAATTTTATGTTTGCTAAGCGAGACCATTGTTACGTGAGCTTTGCCCCGTTTTGCAACCTTTCTTGCCGCAGTTATGAAGTCAGTCACTGTAGTTGTTAAGTTAGTAACATGGTTGTTAAGTGAATTTGGCTTCCCCATTGACTTTGCTCAACAGAAAGTTGCAAAAGGTGACCAAGTAACCCCATCGTAATGCAAGCCCCATGCAAGCCATCATAAATTTGAGTCCATTGCCAAGTGTCTGAATTAGGAACACACGTGGCTCATGAGGATGGTGCCACGGTCGTGTGAAAAATGTCACTGTTTCGGTGCTGTTGTGACCTCGAACAGTGAACTGTTATAAGTCGAGGGCTACCTGTAGAATGGTTGATGATGAACTGGAGAATCTTCATTTCTCAACCTCTGCTCTGTGACACAGTTGAGGTAAATAGCAAGAGCACTTCTATACCACTTCCCAATGCTTTACAGCCCTCTCTAAGCAGTTTACAGAATCAGCATATTGCCCTCAACAATTTGGGTCATTGATCTTAATAGCTTTTTGCTTTGTTAGTCATAAACTATCCCTTCCTTCCCTCCCTCCCTCCCTCCTTCCTTCCTTCCCTCCTTCCTTCCTTCCTTCCTTCCTTCCTCTTTCCTTTTCTATCTCTCTTTCCTGCCTGTGGATCTATCTATAGCAATAGCACTTCATAGTGCTTTTAGAGCCCTCTTTAAGCAGATTACAGCCTATTGCCTCGCAACAATCTGAGTCCTCATTTTACCGACTTCGGAAGGATGGAAGGCTGAGTCAACCTTGAGCCGGTCAGGTTCGAACCCCTGGCAGTGGGCAGAGTCAGCTTGCAATACTGCATTCTAACCACTGCACCACTGCGGCTTTTATGGGGTGTGGTTTTATTTATTTATTTATTTAATCACATTTGTATACCGCCCTATCTCCCGAGGGACTCAGGGCGGTTTACAGCCTAATAAAAACATACATATGAATATAAAATAAAACACCAATTAAAAAAACTTATTAAATAAGGCCGAATATTAAAAATTGCAATAAAAATAATAAAACCCTATTAAAACCAAATTAAAATTTAAAATTCTAGTCCAGTCCTGCGCAAATAAATAGATGTGTCTTAAGCTCGCGGCGAAAGGTTCGAAGGTCGGAAAGTTGACGAAGACCTGGGGGAAGTTCGTTCCAGAGGGTGGGAGCCCCCACAGAAAAGGCTCTCCCTCTGGGTGTCGCCAGTCAGCACTGCCTGGCTGACGGCACCCTTAGGAGTCCCTCCCTGTGAGAGCGCACAGCTCGGTGGGAGGCAATCGGTGGCAGCAGAACGGTCCCGTAGATAGCCCGGCCCTATGCCATGGAGCGCTTTGAAGATAGTTACCAAAACCTTGAAGCGCACCCGAAAGGCCACAGGTAGCCAGTGCAGTTTGCGCAGGAGAGGTGCCACATGGGAGCCATGAGGGGCTCCCTCTATCACCCGCGCAGCCGCATTCTGGACTAACTGGAGCCTCCAGGTACTCTTCAGGGGGAGCCCCATGTAGAGAGCATTGCAGTAATCCAGACGAGATGTCACGAGAGCATGAGTGACCGTGCATAGGGCATCCCGGTCTAGAAAGGGGCGCAACTGGTGAACCAGGCGAACCTGGTAAAAAGCTCTCCTGGAGACGGCCGTCAAATGGTCTTCAAAAGTGGTTTGGGGTAAAATGCACTTACCTTCACTTCGCAAATGTGAACATGCGCACACACGCACTACATTCGTGTGCGCCTCCTCCACACATGTACGAAGTCTTCTGCTCATGCTCAGAGGGTCAAAAACGGGAAGTGATGGCATCCGGGTGGGTGGGCGGAGCCTCCCATCATCGGCCCTACCGGATTGCGCGAGCCGGGATAGATCTGGCTGGATTTCACCGCTGGTTTAACCAGATACAGTGGTCTATTTGGCCGTCTATGTTGCAAGGCACAACTCCTGTAGATGTGACGATGTCAGGCCCTTGTTTCCAACTCACACCGGACTGCAAAAAGTCAATACCCCCCACCCACCCCCACCCTCCACCCCCATCCTTTGCAAAAAGCCAGATCACAGCTTTGCCGATTTCACTTGATAGCTCTCCTCCATTCTTCCCAGAACAATGTTTTTTTTTCTTCCCTATCTGTTCCTTCCCCCCCCCCGCTCCCCTCTCTATTATTTTTTTCTACTCTTTAATCCTTCCCAAACCTTTATGTGCCAAAAGTAGCAGCAGCAGAGCGGGGGCTTTGTGGGCAAGGGATAAAAAGCCGCAATGACAATGTTGCAGAGGCTGACACATACTCCCTGCCAACCTTGCTTTGAGAGGACATGTGTTTTGAAGCCCTTCTTCTCTCCAGGAGTCGCCCAGTGTGGTGTCCTACCTGTCACAGTTAGCGCTAATTGGTTGCCCTCATTGGCACTGCCTGCTGGGAGGCTAATGACTGGATGAGCTGGTACATTAAAGCCATCCTCCTTGTTTGCAGCAGTGGCTACTCTAGGCTGAATATAATTGCAGCGTTTCGGGGAGTTGGCATTCATACCTTCCCTATTTGAACTTTCATTTGGGGGTAGATAAAACAAGAGTTCCTTGCTATCTTTGTTAATTGCTCATCGGAGGTGCTGGAAGATCAGTTTGGGTCCTGGGCTTAAAACTGTGATGGAGAACCCATATCTGTTCCCTTCAGTAGTGAAGCCTGTAACCAAGTAGGGAATAAACACTATTTTGTGATAAGAGGGGGGGGGGACTTTAAAAACTTTAAAGAGGAGAAAAACCAGTATTAATCATTATAGACATGCCTGAGTTTGGAATCCTGATTTAAAACAAAACAAGAAGTAAAAAGTTAAGGCAGCCATTTAAAGCCAAAACCAAGGTTCATTTAAAGCCAGCATTTTGTTGCTTACAGTAGCCAACTGGCTACCTTTGGGATACTTGCAAGCAGGAAATGAAAGCCTATTTCCCTTTTGCCATTATCCTCAGAAATTATTTTGATGTCCCTTCCTCCAACCAGAGAAAGTATTTAGCGTACACTATCTGGACTTCGGCTTTGCAATCCAGCCCTTGCTACAATACCCCATGAACTATTCTAGACCTGATCCTTGTTCGGTGCTGTTTAACTCAGACTGATCAGGTGATTACAACAGGCAGAACTGTTGCAGTATTGTAGACCATCTCAGTTGTGACTGATTACACAAAGTGTTGTGTCTGCACCCCCCCCCCTGAGCCGGCCCTCCTGCCAGAAAGTGACTTGGAGCCGGGCCTGCTGCCAGAAAGGGACAGTGAGAGGGAAGGGCCGTCAGGACTTACCTTGGGAGCACCGGCTTCCCTGGCTCAGCTCCAGGAGCCAGAAACAGGCCAGGTGGAAGAGATAACGAGGCCTCCGTTCCCGGACTCTTTCCCCTCCAGGCCATGCCTGCAGACCCAGCTGACGGCAATCAGGCGTGGTTGGACGCTAGGTTTCGTAGGCAGGAGAGGCGGGAACAACAGAAGCAGGGGTGGGGCAGGCCTAGGAAGTGCTGAGTCATGGAGCCACACCCCACAGGATATAAAAGGCAGAGAGAGCTGCTGTGTCTCTTTGTAACAGGCAAATCCACTGATTGACTAAGAGCTGAAGTTTGTTCCTGGGTGACTCACCAGCGTCGTGAAAGATAACGGAGATTCTTGGCAGATGCTGGCTATTCTACTGCCAGAGCTGATAGTGCCGGCTAATTAAGCCATCACTCGGACGGAGGCGAAGGAGAACGGAACACAACGATTCTAGGACAGAGATCCCCAACTCCCAGTCCGTGCACCGGCACCGGTCCATGGCACGCCAGAAAGTGGACCATGTAGACCAGCAAAGCCCCATCTGTGGGATGCAAGCAGCAAACCAAATCACATCCCCTCTGGTCTGCGGAAAAACCTTTCTCCGCAGAACCGGTCCCTGCCCAAAAGGTTTGGGGACCACTGTACTAGGAGATTTCAAGAGACATAACATTAATAATCCTGGTGCAATCCTGGTGTAATCCTTTACAGGTGTCCACCAGTTCTTACCAGGGACTCAAAGAATATATAAACGCAGATCATCTGGAGATTCTCAATGATCTAAGACAGGGGTCTCCAACCTTGGCAACTTTAAGACTTGTGGACCAACTCCCAGGAATCAAAACTGGCTGAGGAATTCTGGGAGTTGAAGCAGGGGTGAAATGTAAAATTTGTTACTATCGGTTCTGTGGGCGTGGCTTGGTGGGAGGGATAATGTCACTGGGTGGGCGTGGCCAACTTTTTTTTTTTACTTTTAAAAGCATTTTTTTCTACAACCTGTTCGGCGGAAAAATGCTTTTAAAATGTTCTGATGATCCCAGCTTAGCCGCGCGATCATCAGAGGCTTTTTTTTCTTTTAAAAGCATTTTTTTGGCTGAAGAAAAAATGCTTTTAAAAGTAAAAAAATAAAAACCTCTGATGATTACACGACTCAGCTGGGCATGGGCAGGGGGGCGCAGGGATTTTTGCTAACGGTTCTCTGAACCACTCGCCATCATCACTACCAGATCAGGCAATCTGGTCCAAACCAGGAGCATTTCACCCCTGAGTTGAAGTCCACAAATCTTAAAGTTGCCAAGGCTGAAGACGCCTCATCTAGGACAAGATAGTCCCAACAGTCTTGTTTTTTTTCCCCCAAAAGGCAACTGGACTTTCTTGGTATTTTCTTTGAAACTGTTTCTGTTGTGTCTGCGCCCCCCGAGCTGGGCCCCCTGCCAGAAAGTGACTTGGAAAGTGAGGGGGAAGGGCCATCAGGACTTACCTCAGAAGCACCAGCTTCCCTGGCTCAGCTCCAGGAGCCAGAGGCAGGCCAGGTGGAGGAGATAATGAGGCCTCCATCCCCTGACTCTTCCCCCCCAGGCCATGCCTCCAAACCCAGCTGATGGCAATCAGGCCTGGCTGGACCCTAGGTTTCATAGGCAGGAGAGGCGGGAACAACAGAAGCAAGGGTGGGGCAGGCCTAGGAAGTGCTGAGTCATGGAGCCACACCCCACAGGATATAAAAGCAGCAAGGGCTGCTATGCCTCTTCGTAGCAGGCAAATCAACTCTTGACTAGAGCTGAAGTACTGTTTGTTGACTCATCGGCATCGAGGGAGATAACAGAGGCACTTGGCAGACGCTCGCTAGTTTGCTGCCAGAGCTGATAGTGCCGGCTAATTAAGCCATCGCTCGGACGGAGGCGAGGGGGACAGAACAATTTCATTTCTCATCCAAGAAGCTTTCTTTTCAGTTGTGAAGCTTCTGAACCAGGAGTGTCAAACTGGCGGAATGCCGGCCGGCTATGCCAGGTGCATCCAGCTCCACGAAGGGGAAGAACGTTGCGAAACGTCACGTGACCGCAACGTTGCGAGTTTGATACCCGTGTTCTAAACTGAAGAAGTTTTTTTGGATGACAAGCTACAGGTTTTCAAATAAAAAATTGAAAAAAACACCAAGAAAGTCTTTTAGAAAGAAAAAAAAAACCCTTCGGAACATAAATGCAAATCGTGGAGAAATTTGCCCTGCGTATTTTCTGACTTAAAATTATGGGGTGTCTGAAGTTGAAAACAAGCTGCCTTCACTGTGGTGAAGGTTGATTACATGTGGGATAAATGTGGAGATTGAATCACATCGGACCTGAAAATTGGAAACTCCTGTACAAGTGCAGGATCTGAAAAGTTATATATGTAAAAAAAAAAAAAAAAGATGAAAATAATTTACACAGATGTTGACAATCAGTGCTAGGACAGAAGGCGCCATAGGTGAGAAAAAAAAACCATATTGCAATTTTTCTAAGTAGGAGACAACGGTAAATATCGGTTGCATCTTGAACCTGAGCTGATAGATTTTTCTCTTTAGTTTTCTTGCTGCTTTACCTGCTCCGTATAAATTTTTCAGTCTGTGGTTCATTAATGTGGAGCTTGATCACTCTGCTGAGGTACCCTCACCCTCAATTGGTACGGTGAGGGGGGGGGAAAATCAAAACAAAACCGCGCTTGCCCTTTGAGAACAAACATCTGGGCGAGATGAACTGAAAATAGGAGCTAAATGCTCACGCTGCAACGGTTCACATTATAGCGTTGCCAAAAGATGGCAAGCATCCATCAGCCATTAGCTCACTAGATTCCTTTAATATTAATATGCACATTTCTTGACGGACATCACAAATGCTGAAGATGATAATGATAGAGAGTTAATAAGGCAGCATAATATGAATATTTCCCATTGGCTAGCCCCTTAAATTGGTCTCCCAACATATAATATTAACCTAGATTGGGCACTGCACTTCCCATTTATCGCCGATGCTAAATTTAGGTGCGTTGGCTACCAGATAGTCACCACCTGTTCTGCCCAAGGAGCAGCCAAACGGCCCATTTTATAGGAGATTGCTGGAGATCAAAGGCCAGTTCCCCAGCTGTAGGAATAGATGCACTCCTATTGCTGCTAATGGATCCATGCCCATAAACAGCAGCTGAGGGGAGAGGGGGGAGGGAAGAGAAAGCTTGCAGGCCTTTTCCACTTTTAGGTGTAGTTAAATAAGATATTATTAATGGTCAGAATTGATGTTTTCCACCTCACTGCAGCTACATGCATGAGAATCTGTCCTCTCCTGCATCTAATATTCCTGCTAGTCTGTCCGTACCTCGTTGCTCGTTTTCTGGAAAGAGTTACAAAAGCGATGATTGCTGGCCGTCTATTTTCCTAATGACATGCCAGCGCATTGTCGTCTAGCGGGGGAATGCATTTGTTCCTGATCTTCAACAAGGAGATCATTTTGCTTAGTGACCATTCAATGTTACAAAGACATGGGGGGGGGGGAAGGGACTTATGACCATTTTTCCACACTTATGACTGTTGCAACATCCTTGTGGCCCGGGGATCAAAAGTCGCATGTTTGGAAACTGGCATGTATTTATGACGGTTGCAGTGTCCTAGGCAGGGGGTGGGCTTCAAAAATTTTAACAAGGGGTTCTCTACCCGCTTGCTGGGTGGGCATGGCCTAGTCAGCCTCCTGCACCAAGCCAGGGGAGGCATTTTTGCCCTCCCCAGGCTCTGGAGGCTTTCCTAGAGCCTCCTGGAGGGCGAAAATTGCCTCCCCTGGCTCCAGAGGCCCTCCTGAACTTCCAGTAGGCCCGTTTTTTCACCCTCCCTGAGCCTCCGCCCGCAGTCTGCACTTAAGGTTAAGGTAAAGGTTCCCCTCACACATACGTGCTAGTTGTTCCCAACTCTATGGGGCGGTGCTCATCTCCATTTCAAAGCCGAAGAGCCAGTGCTGTCCAAAGACGTCTCCATGGTCATGTGGCCGGCATGACTCAATGCCAAAGGGATGCGGTGGCTCAGGGGCTAGGACATTGAGCTTGTCGATCAAAAGGTCAGCAGCTCAGCGGTTCGAATCCCTAGTGCTGCCATGTAACGGGGTGAGCTCCCATTACTTGTCCCAGCTTCTGGCAACCTAGCAGTTTCGAAAGCACGTAAAAATGCAAGTAGAAAAAATAGGGACCATCTTTGGTGGGAAGGTAACAGCCTTGCACTTACCTACATCCAAAACGGACCACGTTGGGACTCTTGGGAGAGGCAGGGCGGGGTAGGAAGGGCCAGCCAGGAGTGGGATTTGGGGGTTCTCTGAACTGCACAGAATCTTAGCTAGAGGTTCTCCCGAACCCCTGCGAACCCCCAGCAACCCTCCCCTGTCCCCAGGGGTCACATGATCACCATTTGTGACCTTCTGTCAAGCAAAATCAATGAGGAAGCCAGATTCATTTAACAACCGTGGTACTAGTTTAACTTAAGTGCCGTGATTCACTTAACCACTTTGGCAAGAAAGGTTGTAAGACGGGGCAAACCTCACTTTAATAACTGTCTTGCATAGCAACATAAATTTTGGGCTCACTTGTCGTTGTAAGTTGAGGGCAACCTGTATGAAGAAGCAAAATTAACAGAACTAAGACCCCTTAGAAAGGGATATTTCTAAGCTGTACAGTAACCTCAGGATAGGACTAATCTTTATATTGGAAAATACTTTCTGGGTATTTGAGATTGTGAAAAAGAATAAAGTCCCAAATGTATATTGGCTCCAATATATATACAAGGAATGTCTTTGCTCGCATTTATCCACTACAGATATATATAGTCTTCAAAAGCAAAAGTAAAGGGAGGTGGGAAGTTATATAGTTCCTTAAAGCTGTTTTGGACACCGTGTGAGAATAATTTCTACTTAGGAAAATTGTGCAACGAACAGATTGGTGAAATAAAAACAGGCCACATTCAATTCACATATGAACAGGTTTGGAAAGGATTGTATATAATATGCTGTATCCTTCAGCAGATTGGTACAAGGCACTCTTGAACTAATATCTGCACTCCAGGTGAACTGACCCTCCTATTAAATGATTTACTCAGCTATGCCTTTTGAATGACATCGCTTTATTCAATTATTTAAAGTTATGAGTTTAAACGTAACTTCTCCAAAGAAATATTTCAAGAGCAAAGGATTGGCAGTTCTTTGCCATACCTGCATAATTGAGCTGGCGTTGTCCCCGAGTTTAACCCTTATTTGTATATAAAAGATTTTGCTGGATGTAAATTTTGGAATCCCTACAGATTCAAAAATTAGGAAACTACTGAAATTAGACTTGCAAATCCATCTGGTTTTTCCAATAGCTCCATTCTCCACCCACTCAAATGAAATTCCATGACTGAGAAAGATTATTTTGAAGTCCTCTTTGGAGGTTTGCATTAGGACAATATCTGCCTAACTTCCAGTGGCAAAACTACACATTGTGATAAAACGTTCCTTCAAAAGCACATTAGGCTGGGCAGTTTCATGTGAAGTCTAATATGGGGCAGACCGATAGAATAGAATAGAATAGAACAGAACAGAACAGAACAGAACAGAACAGAACAGAACAGAACAGAACAGAATAGAATAGAATAGAATAGAATAGAATAGAATTTTTTAGTGGCAAAGTGTGATTGGACACACAAGGAATTTGTCTTTGGTACATATGCTCTCAGTGTACATAAAAGAAAAGATACCTTCATCAAGATACAACATTTACAGCACAATTGATGGTCAATATATCAATATAAATCATAAGTATTGCCAGCAACAAAGTTAGTCATACAGTCATAAGTGGAAAGAGATTGGTGATGGGAACTATGAGAAGACCAATAGCAGTGCAGATCTAGCAAATAGCCTGACAGCGTTGAGGGAATTATTTGTCTAGCAGAGTGATGGCCCTTGGGAAAAAACCGTTCCCATGTCCAGCCGTTCCGGTGTGCAGCGCTCTACAGCTGACCACCAGATTGCAAGAACACAAGCGAGAACGGTCAGACGAGGAGACCCAAACTCATTGGTAGCCTCACACTGTAGTGAACAAGGACGTACATTCAATTTTGCAGCCAATGAGATTGTTGGAGCAAAATCTATTTATTTATTTTATTTTATTTATTTATTTTGTCATAACAATATACATAAGCGTCACAGATCCTTCTCCATGTAGGATTTGCAATATAAAATGCTATGTAAAAATCAAATCAATATCCAATGCTAGATTTAAATAGTGTTGGGTAATTCATGATGGATGCAGCAGGTGGAAATACTAGGATAGGATAGGATAGGATAGGATAGAATAGAATAGAATAGAATAGAATAGAATAGAATAGAATAGAATAGAATAGAATAGAATAGAATTTTTTATTGGCCAAGTGTGATTGGCCACACAAGGAATTTGTCTTTGGTGCATATGCTTTCTGTACATAAAAGAAAAGATACGCTCATCAAGAATCACAAGGTACCACACTTAATGATAGTCATAGGGTACAATGAGCGATCAGGAAACAATATCAATATAAATCGTAAGGATACAAGCAACAAAGTTACAGTCATACAGTCATAAGTGGAAGGAGATGGGTGATGGGAACGATGAGAAGATGAGAAGATTAATAGTAGTGCAGACTTAGTAACTAGTTAGACAGTGTTGAAGGAATTATTTGTTTAGCAGAGTGATGGCCTTCGGGAAAAAAATGTTCTTGTGTCTAGTTGTTCTGGTGTGCAGTGCTCTACAGCATCGTTTTGAGGGTAGGAGTTGAAACAGTTTATGTCCAGGATGTGAGGGATCTGTAAATATTTTCACAGCCCTCTTTTTGACTCGTGCAGTATACAGGTCCTCAATGGAAGGCAGGTTGGTAGCCATTGTTTTTTCTGCAGTTCTAACTATCCTCTGAAGTCTGTGTCTGTCTTGTTGGGTTGCAGAACCAAACCAGAAAGTTATGGAGGTGCAGATGACAGACCCAATAATTCCTCTGTAGAACTGGATCAGCAGCTCTTTGGGCAGTTTGAGCTTTCTGAGATGGCGCAGAAAGAACATTCATTGTTGTCCTTTTTTGATGATGTTTTTGATGTTAGCTGTCCATTTTAGATCTTGAGATATGGTAGAACCTAGAAATCTGAAGGTTTCTACTGTTGATACTGTATTGTCTAGTATTGTGAGAGGTGAAAGTATGGAATGGTTTCTCCTAAAGTCTACCACCATTTCTACGGTTTTGAGTGTGTTCAGTTCCAGATTGTTCCGGTTGCACCACGAGGCTAGTCGTTCAACCTCCCGTATGCGGATTCATCATTGTCTCGAATGAGACTAATCACTGTTGTGTTATCTGCAAACTTCAGTAGTTTAACAGATGGATCGTTAGAGATGCAGTCATTGGTATACAGAGAGAAGAGAAGTGGGGAGAGCACACAGCCTTGGGGGCCCCCTGTGCTAATTGTACAGGTATCTGATGTGATTCTGCTTAGCTTCACCTGCTGCTTCCTGTTTGTCAGGAAGCTTATGATCCACTTACAAGTCTGTTCAGGTACCTGTAGCTGGTTTAACTTAGTTAGAAGAGTGTCTGGAATGATGGTATTGAAGCCATTGTTTCCGCATGTTATGAGCAACCCTGGGATGGTGTTTCCAAACTTCTTCCTTGCTACCTATAACTGCAGTGCTCCCCATTATACCTTTTGAAAAATTATTATTTTCATTTTAAAAAGTTTTAAACTGAAAGATGGTGTGCTATAAAAACACCAGTCTCTAGCATCACATGAATTCATGGGGCCTTCAGGCTTTACAAAGATCTCATGGAACACTTACAGGTAATCTCTAGAGAAGGTCAATGAGTCAATGAGTAGTTTGTGATTGGCCACACCTGCCCTAGAAGCCATTGTTGCCTATGTGCCCAGGTTTCCATATGTAACTCTGTCCTAAAAGTTTGCCTGCCTCTGAATTGTCTGTCTGTCTGTCTGTCTGTCTGTTTGTCTGCCTATTTATCTATCTGTCTGTCTGTCTATCATTTTATCTATTTACATCCATGATCTATCTTTCTATCTATCTATCTATCTATCTATCTATCTATCTATCTATCTATCTATCTATTATCTATCTATCTTTCATCTATGATCTCTCTATTATCTCTCTCTCTCTATCTATCTATTATCATTTATGATCTTCTATTTATCTATCTATCTATCTATTATCATTTATGATCTTCTATTATCTATTTATCTATCTATCTATCATCTGTCTATCTATCACCTGCCTATATGTATCTATCTAGTTTTGGCATTGTATAATAGAGTATCAACCTCGCCAATATTAAGCTATGTGGACTTTGACTCCATAGTGTACTGGCTGGGGAATTCTGGGAGTTGAAGTCTACACAGTTTAACATCACTGAGATTGAGAAACAGAAGCATAATATAATGAACTCACGAGTTTTACTTCAGTAATCCAGATTACTGGATTACTGAATTACAGGGACGCAGTGGCTCAGGGGCTAAGACAGCTGAGCTTGTCGATCAAAAGGTCGGCAGTTCGGCGGTTCGAATCCCTAGTGCTGCCATGTAATGGGGTGAATTCCCATTACTTGTCCCAGCTTCTGCCAACCTAGCAGTTTCGAAAGCACATAAAAATGCAAGTAGAAAAAATAGGGACCACCTTTGGTGGGAAGGTAACAGCATTCCGTGTGCCTTTGGCATTGAGTCATGCCGGCCACATGACCACGGAGACCTCTTCGGACAGCGCTGGCTCTTCGGCTTTGAAATGGAGATGAGCACCGCCCCCTAGAGTCGGCAACGACTAGCACATATGTGCGAGGGGAACCTTTACCTTACCTTTTTAATCCAGATTTAGTATCTTGTGTGAACCTTGTCAACTAGTAAGGAGGAAGCGGAGAACCTAATTGGCTCCTCTTTTCCTTTGCTCCACGTGCTATGTACTGAGCAGACCTCTATCAGCCTGAGTGAACTTCCTTTGTGGCTTAAAATGCCCGCATTTCCTTAACTCTCCCTTCTCTTCCCGACCCCTAAGCCTATGGGGCAGACAGACAGAAGCACACATATGATTAATACGGTGCAGCTGCAGCACTGGCTCATTTGCATATGTATTAATAGAGGCAGAAACAACAATTCAATTACATCAAGAAGCATTTGGAATACTAAAACAAGTATGCAAAACAGGCCCCGGGACTGTTTTGCTTTTTCCTCTGCTTTACCAAATCCAGCCAGATCCAAATCGGAGAATAGAACCATTTCTTCTCTAAATGCGACAGCCCCTTCCCCGATTCTCTTTCAATGTTGAGGAGGGGTGCCCCAAGAGCTTTTTGGTATTTGGACAATAGGAACTGACCGGGTGCGAGTCTCCTTCCATGAAAATTGTACTAATCTTCAGCTTGTGTTGATTCTCATTACATGCTAAATTAGCCTCAAACTGTTGTAATTCCTGTCTTCTGGTTTGGAGAAAAATCCGTTCTGGCTTTCCGTTGGTCTCGTTTCCCTCGACTTCCCTGGATCATTCTGAGTCGAGGCTGTAATTTTCCAGAAGTAAATCTTGCAGAACAAGGATGTAGTTTATGGTGTTCCAGACATGGCCCAGGCTCAAAGCGTTCAGATACTTACAAACCCACAGCTCGATTGGGTAATTCCAAGGGGGGGAAACACTATGAAACATTGCAGGACACAGAAGTGAGGAACCGTAAGCATTGTGGAGGACGTTCTCCAGATATTCCGGATATTTCTGTTTCGGTGAGAATTGGCAGAATTCCTGGCTTGATCCTAGATCAGTGATGGTTTAGCTTTTTGGTGCCAAGTCCCCAAAGCGCAAGCGCGCGAATGCACACATGTGTGCCCAAATCTCCAAAATACAATGAAAGCGCCCCCTGCGCATGTGCCCTGGCGCCATGCATGTGCACCAGGGGTGGGTTCTACTTACCTTCACTACCGGTTTGCATCATGCCCGCACACACACACGCTCGCCTACACATGCGCAGAAGGTTCTGTGCATGTGCAGATCACTTTTGATGACATTCGGGTTTTATTACTCCCGCCGGTTTTATTACTGGTTCTATAGAACTGGTGCGAACCGGGGGCAACCCGCCACTGATGTAAACGTGTTCCCTGTGCATGCACCCCGTGGCGCATGCATCCTGGCCCCCGTTTTGGCTTCCAGGTTGGTTCTCCTGCATTTCTGCCACCCGTCCCTTCCCTGATCTCCTCAGTTTCTGCCC
Source organism: Ahaetulla prasina (assembly GCF_028640845.1). Classification (NCBI taxonomy): domain Eukaryota; kingdom Metazoa; phylum Chordata; class Lepidosauria; order Squamata; family Colubridae; genus Ahaetulla; species Ahaetulla prasina. The sequence goes on from NC_080545.1 coordinate 91,440,894, forward strand.
CCCACCGTACCTTTGCTTTCTCCTGCATTTCTGCTAAGGAGAGGCACCTGCGGAGGCTGGAACCTGCAGAGATCGGGAAAGGCACGGGTGGCAAAAATGCAGGAGAAAGCTAGCGTGTGCCGGGGTGGGGGAGAAACTGAGGAGATCGGGGAAGGCCCTGCGCATGCGCGGCAGAGATCTGTAGGCCAGCTGGCTGGCGGGAGGTGTGCTCATGCGCCATGGAGCTGGGCTGGGCAACGGCTGGTGTGGCCGGAGAGAGGGCTCTGCGTGCCACCTGTGGCCCACGTGCCGTAGGTTCACCATCACAGTCCTAGTTCATAGTTCAGAGCTTGGTTCTGATGCCAATTCTGAGTCCCCGTCCTTTGGAATCATCTCTGGAAGATAAGAAGACCCAGAGCATTGTGCCACCTACCTGTCAAACGTCACTGGAGAATTCAAGCCATCTTTAATTTCCTTTCTCGGCAAGGAAAGAGGGTGGAATCAATCGTTTCCTTTCTTTCCCCACCCCTGCTTTTTTTCCCACCCACCCCTGTTCTAAGATTAAATAGAGTATATCCCCCCCCCAAATTGATGGCTTATAAATTGTTCATTTGAGATCAGCAATCCTGTTAGGAGTGGCTGGTCTCTACCCAACACTTGTGTGAAAAGCAAAAGATTCGCAGTGAAAAGCAGAAGATTCATCTTGGTTTCCAATTGGGTCTTTAGTTACAGGGGTTTGTATCGATGTGGTAGCCAGATGTTTCAGATTAACTTCTGTATCTGGAGGGCACCAGGTTGGAAAAGCTGACCTAGGAAATCTTAAGCCAGATAGAGGGAAAGAACCCAGATAAAGACATATCCCTTAGGGTTGTATTCGCTTCCCCCACCTGCTTCGGTCATCATACCCAGCATCTGTTTCCTGTAATTCCTTATTCAAGTATTCTCCTCTAAAAACCGCTGATCTGGTCTAAAACAATCGCAAGAATTTAAGCATGAATTACTCCCAGCTCACCTAGGCCAACAAAAGGCCTAACTTGTGTTGTTTGTTGTTCATTATTGTTCAATTGCTAAGCTTTGTGACTCCATGGACCCAGGGGTGTGATTCAGCCGGTTCGGACCGGTTCAGGCAAACCAGTAGTTAGAGCCAGCAGCTGGCCCCGCCCTACCGGCCCGGCACTATCCCATCTTATACAATTGCCATGTTTTTGACTCAGCACACATGTGTGGAAGATCCATGCATGAGTGAAGCTATCCCATCCTATGCAATTGCCGTGTTTTTGACGCAATGCACATGTGTGCAAGGCGTGTGCGTGCACATTTTTGATTCTGGGTGAATCGGTTCTTAAATTATGTGAAACCCACTTCTGCATGGACCATAGCATGCCAGCGGCCTCTTTCTTCCACCGTCTCCCGGAGTTTACTAAATTTATGTTTTTTGCATTGATGGCACCCTCTGCCTTTTTCCTTTTGCCTTCCATTTTTCCCAACATCACTGTCTCTTCCAAGGAGTCTTCTCTTGTCCTTTGGCGGCCAAAATGTTTGATCTTCAGCTTCAGTCTCTGTCCTTCCAAAGAACAGCCAGCGTTGTTTCCTTTACGATTCACTGACTGGATCTTCTCACAGTCTAAGGGACTATCAAGTGTCTTCTCCATGGTTTTTGTATCCTGCCTTTATTATTTTTACAAACAATTCAAGGTGGCGACCATACCATCACACTTGGCCCAGTGGTTAGAATGCAGTACTGCAGGCTATTTCTGCTGACTGCCGGCTGACTGCAATTTGGCAGATCGAATCTCACCAGGCTTAAGGTTGACTCAGCCTTCCATCCTTCCGAAGTCGGTAAAATGAGGACCCAGATTGATGGGGGCAATACGCTGACTCCACAAACCACTTAGACAGGGCTGTGAAGCACTGTAAAACGGCATATAAGTCTAAGTGCTATTGCTAATATTACTCCTTCCTTCTCCTTTTATTCTCCACAACAATAACCCTGGGAGGTGGGTTGGATTGAGAGAGAGTCACAGTTGCTTGATTGGTTTTACCCTTGCTAAGTTTTTCCATTGTTTAGTGTGGGGTCCTTGGTGCTCTCTGAGGTTGGTTGCTTTCTTACAAACATTTCATTACCTAACTTGGTAGTATTATCAGTGGTAGTGAGTATGGTGTTTGCTCTCTGTTTATATGCTAGTGCAGCGATGGCTAACCTTTTCCAGACCGAATGGCCAAAGCGTGAACCCCCCAAATGCAATGCATGCATGGCCCCTGCGCATGCCCCCCACTCCCCCATATGCATGTGCAACCCCCTGCATGTGCCCCACCCCCCTGCGCATGCACATGCATCCCTCTGCATGCACCCCGTCCCCCCACGCATGCACACATGGACCCCCGTACGTGCCCCGGCCTCCCGTGCATGCGTGGCAGAGACTCAAAGACCAGCTGGCCGACGGGAGGCATGCGCGCATGCACATTGCTGATGAACTGCCATCAACAGAGTGTTGATGGCTCGCGTGCCATCAGAGAGGTCACTGCATGCCACTTCTGGAACGCATGCCATAGGTTCGCCCTCACGGTGCTAGCGGCTTGCCCTATCAGTATTGTCTGAAGACAAACAAGCTAACCGTAAACGACAACCTAATTAAGGAACCACCAAGATCACTCCCACCCACACGGACAGGGCAAGCCACTTGTACACAGCGACCAAACCCCACGCCCTTCTAGCACTGATGATGTTACCTGGGTGGGTCATGAAACGTCCTGTAAGTAAACAAGCAAGCTCAGAGAGCGCCGAGGACTCCACGGTTCAACCCTGACCCACAAATATTCTTCTCTTCTTTTGTTTGGCGTGCTAGGCAAATCCCCCTGTTTTGATTCAATGTACAACTTCTGAATACAACAAAATACCTTATGCCACCAGACTTGAAATCCCGGGCTTAGAAAACTTAGAACTCCGCCGCCTTCGACATGACCTGAGTTTAACTCATAGAATCATCCATTGCAATGTCCTTCCTGTCGAAGACTACTTTAGCTTCAATTGCAACAATACACGAACACACAACAGATTTAAGCTTAATGTGAACCGCTCCAATCTTGATTGCAGAAAATAAGACTTCAGAAACAGAATTGTTAATACTTGGAACACGCTACCTGACTCTGGTCTCTTCCCAAAATCCCCAAAGCTTTAACCAAAAACTGTCTACTATTGACCTCACCCCATTCCTAAGAGGTCTGTAAGGGGCGTGCATAAGAACACAAACGTGCCTACCGTTCCTGTCCTATTGTTTCCTTTCATTATATCCAATTTATATAGTTATTACATACTTATGCTTATGCTTACATATTGTATATTTATTTCATGCTTATGCTTATATATACCGTTGTGACAAAATAAATAAATAAATAAATAAATAAACTTAAGTCTATGAGGTAGGTTATATCAGTCTCCAAGCTGTGTGATGTGACAGCCACAGAATGGGACAGTAAGTTCACTCTGCTCCCTCAGCTTCATAATTTGAAGCACAGAAACCAGCAGCCCTTTGTGAGCAGGTGCCTTCTCGGGAGGGGGCCCCCCTCGGCACACCTGCTCAAGGAGAACAGCATCTGGCCCTCAGCTTTCAGATGCAAGCACTTTCCAAGGTTTAATTTTAGCCCCAGTTGAGGATAAAATAACCTTTCCTCATCTGCCTTCCCTCTTCTTTTTCTCGTTCCTTCTTCCTTCCACTGTTCCCCTCCCCCCCTCCCCTCACTTCTCGGCCGCCGTTTTATGCAAACTTGTTATTTTTCTAGGTGTTTGAAAACACAGCTTGAGAAAATGGATAATCAAGGAAGATGGCTTTTGAAATTAGAAACATATATAGTTGGACATCAAATGAGACAACTGCATGGACACCCAGGGTGAAATCAAAGGTCTTTATTCGCGGTCTTTATTTGAGCGGTGGAGATAGGGGAATTTATTTAACTCTTTCTCCGAAAGTCACTGGCCTTCAAAAAATGCTTCACATCAGCTTGAGAGCATCTGTCCTCCAGGAGCAAACAGGTCCCTCTCAATTCAGTGTTAGAGGGATTGTTGTGCTTAATCCGTAGTTTAAATAGGTGTGCTGGTAACTGCTTAAGATTAATATACTTATAATAATATATTAATATAGCAATGGCTCTTATATACCGCTTCCCAGTGCTTTACAGCCCTCTCTAAGAGGTTTACAGAGTCAGCAAATTGCCCCCAACAATCTGGGTTGTTATTTTAGATGATAGTAAGATCATAGATGTAGATAGATGATAGATGATTGAGAGAGAAAGACAGGGATGGATGAATGGATAGATAGATAGATAGATAGATAGATAGATAGATAGATAGATACTAGAAAGAGGGAGAGAGATCAGGCAGGCAGGCAGGCTGGCTGATGAGAGAGATCTCATACACACACATTTACATGCAAAAATATAGTACCTATATGGAATGAAGTGGAAGCTGTGATAAACCACAATAAACTTCAGATGGTTTAATATTTTTTTTTTAAAAAAGTGTCTTCTAGTTCAAGTTCATTTTGTCCAAGTCCAAATCAAAATAACATTGTAGTGTGTATACATTGATACATCAAGGTAGCCTTAGATTTCACAGACTGCTCTGGAAGAGTCATACACCCCCAACGTTGGAATTCTATTGGACGTTTCCAGTGGTGGAATTCAATTTTTTTTACTACCGGTTCTGTAGGTGTGGCTTGGTGGGTGTGGCTTGGTGGGCGTGGCAGGGGAAGGATACTGCAAAATCCCCATTCCCACCCCACTCTGGGGCCAGCCAGAGGTGGTATTTGCTGGTTCTCCAAACTCCTCAAAATTTCCGCTACCGGTTCTCTGTCAGAACCTGCTGGATTTCACCCCTGGACGTATCCAAGGATGGAGAACACCTATCCAGGTATAACTGTATCACGGGAAAGGGGCAGGTGCAAATCCTAGAAAATATTAAAGGAGGATGGGGGGGCGACAATAGCTGATTCATCACTTAATTCATGGCATGTGAAGAGTCCATAGTTCCAGCCCTTAAAATACTTTCCCCCTCCCCCCTTTTTTATTGCCCAGAATCTTAAGAGCTTTATCATTTGCAGTCATAAAATGAAAATATACACCAAACCCTCAAAGGGCAAGTATGAAATTAAATTATATTTGGGCATCTGTAACCTTTTAAAACGATCAGATTCCAGTTAATGTATTTCTTCCTGTTCTGAGGCCTGCCAGGGTGTTTGATGATGGGAAGCAGTGCAAAGGGCATTAGGAGATAATAAATTCTCTGAAAGTTTCACCCCGAGGCAGTGCTCCATACTCCAGCTTTCCATTTAGCAGGCCGGACCAAAAATCTTGTCATATTCAAAGGTCACTGAGGTTGGGATTGGAGGGTCCCATCGATTTTTCCCCAGTGGAAGAGAGTGACAGCTGAGCTCAGAAGCAGTTGTCAGAATCCGGGAGAGAAGCCGATATGGTTGGTGGAAGAAGGGACAGCTTGATTGACAAGCTTTTTGGAATCCTACAAACGAATGGTGAGGAATTACGACATTCTGGGCTTTTTCTACTTCCTTCCTTCCTTCCTTTGTGTGTGTGTGTGTGTGAGTGTGTGTTGTTGCAAAGGTTGATTCTGACACCTTGTTCCCCTTCTTGATGATGGCACGGCAAACAGAGAAGGAAAACATAGAATAGAATAGAATAGAATAGAATAGAATAGAATAGAATAGAATAGAATAGAATAGAATAGAATAGAATAGAATAGAATTTTTATTGGCCAAGTGTGATTGGACACACAAGGAATTTGTCTTGGTGCATATGCTCTCAGTGTACATAAAAGAAAAGATACGTTCATCAAGGTACAACATTTACAACACAATTGATGGTCAATATATCAATATAAATCATAAGGATTGCCAGCAACAAAGTTACAGTCATACAGTCATAAGTGGAAAGAGATTGGTGATGGGAACGATGAGAAGATTAATAGTAGTGCAGATTTAGTAAATAGTTTGACAGTGTTGAGGGAATTATTTGTTTAGCAGAGTGATGGCCTTCAGGAAAAAACTGTTCTTGTGTCTAGTTGTTCTGTTGTGCAGTGCTCTATAGCGTCGTTTTGAGAGTAGGAGTTGAAACAGTTTATGTCCTGGATGTGAGGGATCTGTAAATAGCAATAGTGCCTTAAACTGGATTTATTGCACTGTTGTTGTTAGTTGCGAAGTCGTGTCCGACCCATCGCGACCCCATGGACAAAGTTCCTCCAGGCCTTCCTGTCCTCTACCATCCTCTGGAGTCCATTTAAACTCATGCCTACTGCTTCAGTGACTCCATCCAGCCACCTCGTTCTCTGTCGTCCCCTTCTTCTTTTGCCCTCAATCGTTTTCAGCATTAGGCTCTTCTCCAGGGAGTCCTTCCTTCTCATTAGGTGGCCGATGTTACTAAGCAAGACAGTTCTTAAGCGAATTTTGCCCCATTTTACGATATTTCTTTCTGGATGTAACCAGCGTTGATTCTTTCTATCATTAACATCTACCCGCTGAAGATTTATGAGTTGACGTGAAAACTACATACACAATGCAAAGGATTTGGTGTGTGTCATTTCCCTAAGCCCAAAATTATTACTCATATGATGTCCAAGTTTTAACGCAACGTGCCACTCATTTCTGATGTGTTAGCTATAATTTCCTGGATTTTTCTTCTTTATATATCTACTTCTACATTTTCCAAACACCATCAATTCACACTCAAGTGCCCAAGATTGATTGGAGACCCCAACTTTTTTTTAAAAAAAAAAAATCCTGGTGCCTTCCTCCAAACACAAACAGCAAACGCTTTTATTTTGCTTGCAAATTTTTGTCACTTCACACAGTCTTATTAGATGTGACAAAACATGCCTCATCTTAACTTTGGGGAGAGGAACTTGCTACTTTTCAGTTTGGAAGATTTTGGAGAAGACACGGACAAGAAGTCATTTAGGACAGGGGTCTCCAACCTCAGCAACTTTAAGACTTGTGGACTTCGACTCCCAGAATTCCTCAGCCAGCTTGTGGACTTCCAATCCCAGAATTCCTTAGCCAGCAAAGCTGGCTGAGGAATTCTAGGAGCTGAAGTCCACAAGTCTTAAAGTTGCCAAGGTTGGAGACCCGATTTAGGAGACATTATCAAAACCACTTGACCATTTTATACATGGAGCACTGAGGCAAAGGATGCAGGTAGTTCTCAACTTGTAACCATTCACCCAGTGACTTAAAAATAACATCGACACTGAAAAAAGTGACTCGCAACCAGTCCTCACATTTGCACTAGCGCAGTGTAGCCCATGATAAAAAAATCCAGGTCCTTGGCAACCAGCATGTATTTAAGACAGTTGTACAACCTGGAATCAGGTTTGCGACCTTCCCAGCTGGTATACGACAAGCGAAGACAATGGGGGAAGCCGTATTTGCTTAATGATTGGGTGGTTCACTTAAAAACCATTCAACAACTGGGGTGATTCACTTAAAAACCATGGCAAAAAAGGGCCATAAAATAAGACACGACTCACTTAACAACCTCCTTGCTTTACCAAGACAAATTTAAATGTGACCATAATTTGAGGACTATCTGTAGTCTGAATATTATTAATTTTGTCCATGGCAGAAAATGCAAAATAAATGTTGAAGAATTGCACAGTCTAATTTTCTCCATCCCATGACCAAACTAATTATATTTGCAAATATTGTAGATTAAAAATGCTTCGGCTACAGGGCTAAGCTACCAACTACGCTGTTGCTTCCATTTATCTCCCAATAAAGCTATTAATTCACTCATAACTAGGGGGGGAGTGGAGGAGAAAGAAATGTTATCTTTTAAAACTATCCGGAACAGCATGTAAAGATGCAGTAAGGAGACAGAAGGTCATATGAGCCATCAGCTGTTTGAACATATGTGCATCCCAGAGCTGTACAGTAAATGAAATACGTGAAGATGGTGCATAAGGAACAAAAGAAAGCAGTAGCACTCTCTCTTTCCATCCCCTTGTCAGACTGCCTTGTCTTCTGCAAACAAGAGGAGACGTTTGCAGGTTTTTTTTAAAGACACCTGTTACCAGCTGAAGGGTGATATGCCTGTACATATTGTCAAGTACAGGAAAAAACTGTTCTTGTGTCTAGTTGTTCTGTTGTGCAGTGCTCTATAGCATCGTTTTGAGGGTAGGAGTTGAAACAGTTTATGTCCTGGATGTGAGGGATCTGTAAACAGCAATAGTGCCTTAAACTGGATTTATTGCACTGTTGTTGTTAGTTGCGAAGTCGTGTCCGACCCATCGCGACCCCATGGACAACGTTCCTCCAGGCCTTCCTGTCCTCTACCATCCTCTGGAATCCATTTAAGCTCACGCCTATTGCTTCAGTGACTCCATCCAGCCACCTCGTTCTCTGTCGTCCCCTTCTTCTTTTGCCCTCAATCGTTTTCAGCATTAGGCTCTTCTCCAGGGAGTCCTTCCTTCTCATTAGGTGGCCGATGTTACTAAGCAAGACAGTTATTAAGTGAATTTTGCCCCATTTTACGATATTTCTTTCTGGATGTAACCAGCGTTGATTCTTTCTATCATTAACATCTACCCGCTGAAGATTTATGAGTTGACGTGAAAACTACATACACAATGCAAAGGATTGGGGGTGTGTCATTTCCCGAAGCCCAAAATTATTACTCATATGATGTCCAAGTTTTAACGCAACGTGCCACTCATTTCTGATGTGTTAGCTATAATTTCCTGGATTTTTCTTCTTTATATATCTACTTCTACATTTTCCAAACACCATCAATTCACACTCAAGTGCCCAAGATTGATTGGAGACCCCAACTTTTTTTAAAAAAAAAAACCTGGTGCCTTCCAGCAAATGCTTTTATTTTGCTTGCAAATTTTTGTCACTTCACACAGTCTTATTAGATGTGACAAAACATGCCTCATCTTAACTTTGGGGAGAGGAACTTGCTACTTTTCAGTTTGGAAGATTTTGGAGAAGACACGGACAAGAAGTCATTTAGGACAGGGGTCTCCAACCTCAGCAACTTTAAGACTTGTGGACTTCGACTCCCAGAATTCCTCAGCCAGCTTGTGGACTTCCACTCCCAGAATTCCTTAGCCAGCAAAGCTGGCTGAGGAATTCTAGGAGCTGAAGTCCACAAGTCTTAAAGTTGCCAAGGTTGGAGACCCGATTTAGGAGACATTATCAAAACCACTTGACCATTTTATACATGGAGCACTGAGGCAAAGGATGCAGGTAGTTCTCAACTTGTAACCATTCACCCAGTGACTTAAAAATAACATCGACAATGAAAAAAGTGACTCGCAACCAGTCCTCACATTTGCACTAGCGCAGTGTAGCCCATGATAAAAAAATCCAGGTCCTTGGCAACCAGCATGTATTTAAGACAGTTGTACAGCCTGGAATCATGTGGTCTCTGTTTGCGACCTTCCCAGCTGGTATACGACAAGCAAAGACAATGGGGGAAGCCGTATTTGCTTAATGATTGGGTGGTTCACTTAAAAACCATTCAACAACTGGGGTGATTCACTTAAAAACCATGGCAAAAAGGGGCCATAAAATAAGACACGACTCACTTAACAACCTCCTTGCTTTACCAAGACAAATTTAAATGTGACCATAATTTGAGGACTATCTGTAGTCTGAATATTATTAATTTTGTCCATGGCAGAAAATGCAAAATAAATGTTGAAGAATTGCACAGTCTAATTTTCTCCATCCCATGACCAAACTAATTATATTTGCAAATATTGTAGATTAAAAATGCTTCGGCTACAGGGCTAAGCTACCAACTACGCTGTTGCTTCCATTTATCTCCCAATAAAGCTATTAATTCACTCATAACTAGGGGGGGGAGTGGAGGAGAAAGGAATGTTATCTTTTAAAACTATCCGGAACAGCATGTAAAGATGCAGTAAGGAGACAGAAGGTCATATGAGCCATCAGCTGTTTGAACATATGTGCATCCCAGAGCTGTACAGTAAATGAAATACGTGAAGATGGTGCATAAGGAACAAAAGAAAGCAGTAGCACTCTCTCTTTCCATCCCCTTGTCAGACTGCCTTGTCTTCTGCAAACAAGAGGAGACGTTTGCAGGTTTTTTTTAAAGACACCTGTTACCAGCTGAAGGGTGATATGCCTGTACATATTGTCAAGTACAGGAAGAGAAGACTGTGATCTATCATTACAGGACGCAGCCACAAAACAATAAATTTAAGTGATAGAAAGGCAGATCTAAGTTGAATACTGGGCGAAATTCTCCTGGATATAGGAGAAGAGGAGGCAGAGCTGTAGGGGTGGGGTGTGTGTGGAATCAAGAGAGTCATTAGCCTAGAATCATGACGTTCCCACAAACCAGAGGTGGGTTTCAGCAGGTTCTGACCAATTCTGGTAGCAGAAATTTTGAGTAGTTCAGAGAACCGGTAGTAAAAATTCTGACTGGCCCCGCCCCCATCTATTCTCTGCCTCCCAAGTCCCAGCTGATCGGGAGGAAATGGGGATTTTGCAGTAACCTTCCCCTGGATTGGAGAGGAAATGGAAATTTTGCAGTAACCTTCCCCTGGATTGGGGAGGGAATGGGGATTTTGCAGTATCCTTCCCCTGCCACGTCCACCAAGCCACAGCCACCAAGCCATGCCATGCCCACCAAGCCACACCCACAGAACCGGGAGTAAAAAAATTTGAAACCCACCACTGCCACAAACAATCTTAAGTCCAATCCCTCTTGGATTCCATTAATTCTTTATCTAGCGCCAAAATAGTGCTGCGTGTTAGTAGACTAGATTCTTGTGTGTAGTCATGAGTCAATCAGATTGACCAGAACTTAATGGACGGTCCTGATTCTTTGTACCTGACACCAAGTGGTAGAATATTTTTCTCCCTGAAATGAGGCTGGGACTGTCACTCTTGACTTTCCGAAGGTCCCTCAAGAACTTGATGTGTCTTGAATTCCAGTAACTCTTATCTAGTGCCAATTAAGCATTGACTGTGAGTTGACTAGATTCTTGTATATAGACATGAGCAATAAATTAGAGCCTAACTAGAGCTTAACGTGTGGTCCTGATTCTTCACGCTTTGCAGAGCAGTTAGAATAGGTCATCAGTGGACCAATTATCCAGAAGGTGACAAGCTTCCATTTGCTGGATGTATCCCAGTGGAAGCTGGTCAACATCTGCGGAGGATGTTTTTATTTGGATTTTTGCCCTGCTGCAAGGAAGTGGGTTGAATGACCTCAATGGTCATTTCCAACTCTTAACTCTGTGTTGTTTTATGATCTGTGTTGCAAGCAAGCAGGAAAGCTAAATAAAATAGATAATTGTTTAGTTAAAGCTAATCAGCATTGTTCCCTGAATGAAATATTGCATATTTGCTCTCCTAACAAGACTCTTCTATTTCGTCCAAGTAGGACATTCCATCTTTTCTCCATTCTTTTCAGCCACCGTAACTTCTGTACGTGTTTAGTTTAAAAAGGGGGGAGGTTAAATCCTGGAAAAAGTCAATGACAAGCCACTTCTGTTTTGTTGCTAGAGCATCTAATAATAATAACAGAGTTGGAAGGGACCTTGGAGGCCTTCTAGTCCAACCCCCTGCCCAGGCAGGAAACCCTACACCATTTCAGACAAATGGTTATCCAACATTTTCTTAAATTTTTCCAGTGTTGGAGCATTTGCAACTTCTGCAGGCAAGTTGTTCCACTTATTAATTGTTCTAACTGTCAGGAAATTTCTCCTTAGTTCTAAGTTGTTTCTCTCCTTGATTAGTTTCCACCCATTGCTTCTTGTCCTGCCCTCAGGTGCTTTGGAGAATAGTTTGACTCCCTCTTCTTTGTGGCAACCCCTGAGATATTGAAAGACTGCTATCATGTCTCCCCTAGTCCTTCTTTTCATTAAATTAGACATACCGAGTTCCTGCAACCGTTCTTCATATGTTTTAGTTTCCAGTCCCCTAATCATCTTTGTTGCTCTTCTCTGCACTCTTTTTAGAGTCTCAATATCTTTTTTACATCATGGCGACCAAAACTGAATGCAATATTGCAAGTGTGGCCTTACCAAGGCCTTATAAAGTGGTATTAACACTTCACGTGATCTTGATTCTATCCCTCTGTTAATGCAGCCCATCTATATGTATGTGTGTTTGTGTAAGTGGAGGAGATATGAATATTATCCATGAAGATATCAAGGGTTGAGCTCGACTGGAAAGAGACTTATCCTAATTGCTCAAAAGTTTCTTCATGCTTTTCTAAAGCTCGGCTTCTTCCAAGAATGCGACGATCTTCTAATTCAATCCCATTATCAGCCTGATAATAATGGGAGGAATTTAAATGTTAAGAAAGAAGACAATCCTGGTTTTGTGTAGAGAGAGATTTCTATATGCATTTTCTTGGCGAGTCTTCTGATCCTGTTTTGAATTCCTCAAGGTTCAGATCTGAATGAGTTTTTGTCATGTCCTTAGACAAAATATGCATTGTAGGGAACGCCCGTTGCTTCAGGCAGAGGAGAATTTGGTGGGAACCACAATGGGAATGTGTTCCGTGAAATTGTCATGTTACTTGACCCAAATTCCTATATCAAGGGTCTTCAAGATAATTGATGGACTGTTGGCCAAACATGTAGACGCTAATATACAGCTAGATCCTGTGTTATACACATTATCTTTAGACTGGAAAACGCAAACATTTTGAGACACAGAAAACATCCAAGTATGAGAATCAGTAGGGTGTTAGAATGCAAAGAAGTCAGGCTGGCTTAAAAGATCTCTCAACCATCTTTTAAATTAACCTGCAAGATAGAACTAAGCCAGGGTCAACCTTTTTATACCTACCGCCCGCTTTTGTATCTCTGTTAGTAGTAAAATTTTCTAACTGCCCACCGGTTCCACAATAACATGCTGTGTATCGTCGTCTGTGCACGCCTCTCGCGCATCGTGTATTGGGTTGTGGGGGGGCGCCGGCTACCAGCTCTGCTTGTCTGTTACAACTGGGTGGTGTGGGGGGAGATGCGCGAGCTATTCTGGGACGAGGCTCTTTTGTTTGCGGTCGCACTATAGCGCCATTTAGTTTCACTTACGTAACATGAACTAAACTTATGCGTGGGCGATACAAATAGTATATTTTCAGAAATTTAAATTGTCATGGGGAATTCTATGAAAACCTAATGAAAATGTTTTTAAATAATACTATGAATTTTTTTTAAAAAGTCAATTAAATTAAAAAAAAGGAAAGTGCTTCAGTATTGGACAAAACCCCTACCGCCCACTATGAAAGCTGGAATGCCCACTAGTGGGCGGTAGGGACCAGGTTGACTACCACTGAACGAAGCCAAGATAGCAATAACAATAGCAGTATATTTATATACCACTCAGGGTGGGCTTCAAAAATTTAAGCAAGGGGTTCTCTGCCCAGTTGCTGGGTGGGTGTGGTCATGGTGGGCGTGGCCTACTCAGCCTCCTGCACCACGATGGGGGGGGGGCTCCGGAGACTTTTCTTGAGCCTCCGGAAGGGCGAAAATGGCCTCCCCAGGCTCTGGAGGCCCTCTGGAGGCTGGAAATGGGCTCATTTCTGGCTTTCCTGAACTTCCGGTAGGCCCATTTTTCACCCTCCCTGAGCCTCCGCACACGCCCTGCATTTACCTACATCCAAAATGGGCTGCGTGGGGACTCCTGGGAAGGGCTGGGTGGGCGGGGCCAGCCAGGAATGGGATTTGGGGGTTCTCCAAACTGCACAGAATCTTAGCTAGAGGTTCTCCCGAAGCCCTGCAAACCCCTAGCAGCCCACTCCTGATACCACTCCATAGTACTTTACAGCCCTCTCTAAGCGGTTTACAGTGTCGGCCTCTTGCCCCCAACAATCCGGGTCCTCATTTTATCGCTCTCAAAAGTCAACCTTGAGCCCCGTCAGGATTGAACTCCAGACTGCGGGCAGAGTTTGCACTTTAACCACTGCGCACCAGGGCTCTATATCAAGATCACCCAATTAAATTCACCGCCAAGTGGGATTTGAATCTGGAGCATCGCGACGGTGCCACACCTATAGAGTGGTTTGCGTATAAAGCATGCATTATGCAGGTGGTCCTTGACTCATAAACCACAAATTGAACCCAAAATTTCAAATTGCTAAGCTGGACGGTTGTTAAGTGAGCTTCCTCCCGTTTGACGATCTTTCTCGCAACGGTTGTTAAGTGAATCACTGCAGTTGTTAGGTCAGTAACACGGCGGTTAAGTGAATCCAGTTTCCCCATTGACTTTGCTTGTCAGAAGGTGGCAAAAGGGGATCCCGTGACCCAGAGAGGTTGAGGACTACAATATGTAGTTATGGTTATGTTTTTTCTCTAGGAACACAAGAGGAATCAAGGGTGAAACAGTAAGCCAGCCTCCATCAAGGAAGATGGTTTGAGCTATTAAACCATGCTAGCATTTTTTTTAAAAAAAAATCACTGGCATTGATTAATTGATGAAAAAGCAGGTGGCCAAATCCATGAACCCACATTTAATTGGTTGTGACCGAATAATAATGAATGCTGCATATGCCTCTTAGTTTTAAGCAATTTTCTTTTTCATGGAATTCTTCATTTGTCTCTTATCTAACATAGGCTATAAGGACTGCCTTATCAGAAGCAGAGAGCGATGAGACACACAAATAGCTAATGGTAATATACTTATAAATTAGTTTTCAATTTTTATTTGCTGGGAAATGTCTCTATTCCCTTTTTAATTACGTTTAAACCTGGAAGTTTCCATTGGTGAGGTCTGATTTAGTTGGTTGCTTCTTTCTGTGTAGAGAATGTTAAATGTCTCTGTTTTCTAGCCGCGTTTGATGCAAGGATGGCATGAAATTAAAAAAAAAAAAGATTACCATACTGAAAAAATGGTTCCACGGTCTCCCCTCCTGTTAGCACAAATTAGTTGATGATTAATTTTTAACATGTGGATTAGGCTCTTTTCTAATTAATCTCATTGTTAGCAATTGAAAACTCTCCTACAGATGGACATTAATTTCGGTCGTAATGATTCGGGATGAAGTTGTAATAGCTAAGATTAGGCAAAACTTCTTGTTCTCTTTTTTTCTTGTTTCACATGGTCAGGCTCCATGAGAATGAACTGAGTAGTCGAATCAGATCTGAATGTGGCTCAATTCTGTGGAGCGGAAGGTCACAATTTTTGGATCCCAATTTTACATGCCATTTTTTCACACCTCAGAGAGTCAAAAAGGGGTATATGAAAACTTGTTTCTTTACATCTCTATATTGACTGACTCCCTGTGAAAGTTGGGGTAGAGTCGGATGGGAAGGGCTTATTGTTTTACTGCCCATGTTTCATTACCAAACTAGGTAACATCATCGATTCTAGTAAGAGAGTATTATATATACACGTGTATAATATACACAAATATGTGTATATATGTGTGTGTGTGTGTGTATGCATATATATGTATGTATATTTGTGTGTATATATGTGTGTGTGTGTGTGTGTGTGTGTGTGTGTGTGTTTGTGTGTGTGTGTACACTGAGCTTGTCGATCGAAAGGTCAGCAGTTCAGTGGTTCGAAACCCTAGTGCCGCGTAATGGGGGTGAGCTCCTGTTACTTGTCCCAGCTTCTGCCAACCTAGCAGTTTGAAAGCATGTAAAAAATGCAAGTAGAAAAATAGTGACCACCTTTGGTGGGAAGGTAACAGCATTCCATGCACCTTTGGCCTTTAGTCATGCCGGCCATATGACCACAGAGACATCTTCAGCCAGCGCTGGCTATTCGGCTTTGAAACGGAGATGAGCACCGTCCCCTAGGGTCAGGAAAAACTAGCACATATGTGTGAGGGGAACCTTTACTTTTATATATTTATAAATGTGTGTATGTATATATATGTGTGTGTATGTGTGTGAGTGTGTGTATATATATGTGTGTGTGTGTGTGTTTATGTATGTATGTGTGTATTTGTAGGTTTTCACGGGTATAGGTATGTAGGTCTTGGCATATTCGGGTCTTTTCCCGTGTAAGGTTGAGAGTATCTTGGTGATGTTTCGACGAGGTCTCATCATCTTCAGGCTGGTGCTTTTGGCTTCGTGCTCTTTGCTCACACAAGCACGAAGCCGAAAGCACCAGCCTGAATATGATGAGTGAGACCTCGTCGAAACTTCGCCAAGGTAGTCTCAACCTTACACAGGAAAAGACCCAAATATGCCAAGACCTATATATGTGTGTATGTATGTATGTATGTATGTATGTATGTATGTATGTATGTATATGTGTGTGGGGGGGGCTTCATTTGGCTGGATGTAGAGAGAAAAGCTTCTGAACAGGTAAAAAGATAAAAATCTGGTAAGAACAAAAACAGATTACAAGGGAACAAACAAAACTTTTCCAATAAACAATCAACACAGTTTCATATTAGGGGAATCTGCTTCCTGTTTAATAGCCAATTTTTTTGTAGTTTCCCCCCCACCCCAAAGGGGAAAAAAAACCCCAATAACAGTAAGGTAGGGGCCAGTCTAATCTCGTATGTCCGGCACATTTGAAGGAAACCAGGTTTCACAGCTGTACTACAGGAAATGATTTATTCTGTCCCTCCCACCCTCCCAAACACACTTTCTAGTCATAGGACATGCAAATTGCAAATGCGAAGAGAGAAAACAAGCGTTACACTTTGGGTGAATTGAGGTTATATTTAATACAGCCAGACTAGAGATGAAATAAGATATAAAGTTAAGGGTCTCCAATCGTGGCAACTTTAAGCCTGAAGGACTTCAACACCCAGAATGCCCCAGCCAGCTGGCTGGAGAATTCTGGGAGTTGAAGTCCTCCAGGCTTAAAGTTGCCAAGGTTGGAGACCCCTGGTACAGTATAAAGAACTGGAGCAAGCATGAAAATAGGACTTGTTTTCAGTTTTAAAATTTAGGGTGTGTGTTGTTGTTGTTTTTTAAATGCATTTATTACTTTTTACATGTATTTATACATTCCCAAGGCTCTAGTCTAGGCAGTTGTGATGATAAAGTTAAAAACGGAATAACCCAATTAATCTAATCTCATAAAAGAATAGGCAGTCAAAACAGCCATACGTCACGAGAAAATTTTGCATCAAACCGTACGGCAAATCAAACAGATATTATTAGAAAAATAGAACTGATCGGCTTTTAAGAACTGTCTCGTTCTTCCCAGTGATAAATGGAAATGGAAATTCCCATGGCTGGTTGAACAATTCCTGGCATTATTTATTTATTTTTATTCCAGCCAGTTTGAGAAGCTCAATTTTTCCCTCTGTACATACGGCCATCTACTTACTTAGCATCAATCAAATGACCTGGATAAAGGCACAAGCGGACGTGATATTGATAAATAGTCTTTGGCACATGACATTTGGCCGAGTAGCTTGCTGTTATCCTTCTCCAGTTCAAAGGGAGATGAAAGAAGTTGACAAGGGAATGTTCCCCAGGAGACTTCACCATGGTAATCATAGCTAGGGAGGACAGTTGTTGTTGTTGTTGTTGTTGCTTTAAAAAAAAACAACCTTCTGAAATTGGAAGAACAGCATGATGGGAAGGGAGAGAAGGGGGCATTCACATCCGAAGCAACATATCCGAACATTTTCCTTTTGCTGAGATGGTTTCAAGGGTTCTTTCCCTTTCTTTCTTGGCATTTATTGTGACATACTAATGAGTTGTGACAACTGTGTGTCTTTATTCTTCCCCAAGAGATGGATTTGCTTTAATTCAGCTAGGGGTAAGGATGGACCAAGTGTACCTTATTTTATCGAATGTCAGCGTGTTGTTCCTTGCCGTTTTGTTTCAATTCAATGAGTCAGGATGAATGAACAAGGAACTTGAGTCGCCATGGGCGAATAGGTGGCAATATAAATTCAAATAATAATAATAATAATAATAATAATAATAATAATAATAATAATAATAATGATAATGATAATGATAATGATAATGATAATAATAAAAACATGTAACAGTGATACTTATTGTCATCGGGGCACTTGGGTACCATGTGCAAGAATTTTATAAGATACATCAACAAATTGCAGCTTCCTGCAATAACACCAGCAGAACTGCAAATAACTGCGCTATTTGGAACATCGTACATCTTAAGAAGGTACTTGGTTGATACCTAGGACACTGGCAACAACCCGTATCATTTTTCTCCTCCTTTTATCGAGATGGGTTAGAGCTGTGGATTTGAATGGCTGTTTCCACATGAAGGGGGCGGGGGAAGAGTGTATGGGCTGAACCTTAGATACTTAACCTTTTTGTAGAATAGATGTACTCGGCAGAAGACTCTCAGTTACGACTCAATTAGATTAGTCTTGATTTCAAACACGCACCTAACACCACCACCACCGCTCCACGCAATTAGGTGTGTTTTCCAGTGTTTAAATTTTATGCCTCTTTGGCCATGTTTCCAAGTTAACATACTTGTAGGTATTCCTTTGCTGGATTTGGGAAGCAGCTGGTCTATTTTGACATAACCATTACCTCTATTCTAGTGTTTTTCAACCTTGACAACTTTAAGACAGGTGGACTTCAACTCCCAGAATTAGAATAGAATAGAATAGAATAGAATAGAATAGAATAGAATAGAATAGAATAGAATAGAATAGAATAGAATAGAATAGCAGAAGAGAAGAGAAGAGAAGAGAAGAGAAGAGAAGAGAAGAGAAGAGAAGAGAAGAGAAGAGAATATATGGAATGGAATGGAATGGAATGGAATAGCATAGCATAGCATAGAAAAAGAGAAGGGAAGGGAATGGAATGGAATAGAATAGAATAGAATAGAATAGAATAGAATAGAATAGAATAGAATAGAATAGAATAGAATAGAATAGAATAGAATAGAATAGAATAGAATAGAATAGAATAACAGAGTTGGAAGGGACCTTGGAGGTCTCCTGTTCCAACCCCCTGCTTAGACAGGAAACCCTACACCACTTCAGACAAATGGTTATTCAACCTCTTAAAAACTTCCAGTGTTGGAGCATTCACAACTTCTGGAGGCAAGTTGTTCCACTAGTTAATTGTTCTAACTATCAGGAAATTTCTCCTTAGTTCTAAGTTGCTTCTCTCCTTGCCAGCATGCATTTGAGCTTCATTCAGTTTCTGGTTGTCCCACCCTCTGAATCCTCAAACCCTGGACTAGTTGAAGCAAAGGGTAGAAGCTCATCAGGGGGAGATCCAACCTGGAGATAAAGAAGAATTTCCCGGTAATGAGGACTGCTTTCCCCTTGGAGTTGTGGGTGCTCTATTTCTGGAGGTTTTCAAGAAAAGTTTGGACAACTATTTGTCCGGATGGTATAAGAACTCCTGTCTTAGGCAGGGGTTGGACCAAAAGACCTCCCAGTCTTATGATTCTGTTAGGGTTAGGGAGGAAGAAAGGATAGGAAGGAAAGGAAAGGAAGGAAGGAAGGGAAGGAAGGAAAGAAAAGAAAGGAAGGGAAGGGAAGGAAAGGAAAGGAAAGGAAGAAAGGAAAGGAAGAAATCAAGGAAGGAAGGAAGGAAGGAAGGAAGGAAGGAAGGAAAAGCAGAAGGAAGGAGATGAAGGAAGAAAGGAAAGAAAGAAAAAGAAGGAAGGAAGGAAGGAAGGAAGGAAGGAAGGAAGGAAGGAAGGAAGGAAGGTCTGTCACAGTTCTTCACATTTCCATTGTTATCCATGTAGAGTTCAGTTCCTGCTATCATAGTCTCAGGGGCACCTCGACATACAAAATCCATTTTATATTTTCTCTGATGATCCCTCTCTGAACTGATCAATTAAGCCCCTTTCATTCCAAGTTGCATCCTGGGCTAACAGCTGAATCTCAGCAGCATATTCCCACACAGATTGCTTACCTTGTCAGAGAAACAGATTTCACGGCTGGTAGTCAGAATCCTCGAAGGTAGCTTGTAGGCATGCTGCAAAGTGTGCATAGAGGTCTAAATTTGGACTGTTCTGAAAAAGAAGGGGGAGGTGTCCATTTTGCAGCTCCTTCTATCATTAGGCTAATTATAAACCTGTGTGCCGTTTGGTTGCTGGAGGATATCTGAGTCTGAAGGAAGTGCATGTTTTACACGGAGTGTAGAAAGCAGTATGTTTGCTTTTATTCCTATCAGGCGCAAAAGATCAGGTCTACACGTGAAGATTCAATTAAGCCGATTCATTGCTTAAAGCCCATGCACAGGAATCTTCTCAACTAACACCCTGTTTCCCTGAAAATAAGACCCAACCAGAAAATAAATCCTAGCATGATTTTTCAGGATGCTCGTAATATAAGCCCTACCCCCAAAATAAACCCCAGTTAAGATTGTCAGCCAGATGGGTTCATTTAGTATCGTATTTCCACCCAAAATAAGACCTAACCAGAAAATAAGTCCTAGCATGATTTTTCAGGAGGCTTGTAATATAAGCCCTACCCCAAAAAATAAGCCCCAATTAAGATTGTCAGCCAGATGGGTGCGTTTAGTACTGTAAAAAGGTAAAGGTTCCCCTCGCACATACGTGCTAGTTGTTGCCGACTCTAGGGGGTGGTGCTCATCTCCATTTCAAAGCCAAAGAGCCAGCGCTGTCCAAAGACGTCTCCGTGGTCATGTGGCCGGCATGGCTCAATGCCAAAGGCACATGGAACGCTGTTACCTTCCCACCAAAGGTGGTCCCTATTTTTTCTACTTGCATTTTTACGTGCTTTCAAAACTGCTAGGTTGGCAGAAGCTGGGACAAGTAACGGGAGCTCACCCCGTTACACGGCAGCACTAGGGATTCGAACCGCTGAGCTGCCGACCTTTCGATTGACAAGCTCAACATCCTAGCCCCTGAGCCATCACGTATTTCCCCCAAAATAAGACCTAACTAGAAAACAAGCACTAATGCGTCTTTTGGAGCAAACATTAATATAAAACCCGATCTTATTTTGGGGAAAACAGGGTAGTCAGTGCCTGATTTTGAGTTAGAAAAGGGTCAGCAGCACTAAAGGCAGTTGGGCTTAGTTTGCTTGTGACTCCGTAGGGATTCTAGGCTAGTCCCTCTTTTGACTCCGCTCCCAGGTTCTGCCATTCCTACAGTACTTATCATATTCATTAGATAGAAAAAAGAAACAGGTAGGTGGTTTCAGAGGACTGTTTCAACAACAGCTGAAGGATTTGGACAAGAACTGGTATGGGAACAATCAGTGGTGGTACAGTCACTGAAGCAACCATTTTATTATCTAAGTCAACTGATTCATCGGGATATTGCTCCTACTACTGGATTAAAGGGATTGGCAGGATAGTCAATAGTCTAAAGCAGCAGTTCTCAAACTGTGGATCGGGACCCCGTTGGGGGTCGAATGACAATTTGCCTGGGGTCGCCTAAGACCATCGGAAATATGGGAAGTATACTTGCGAGTTGAAGAATCGCGCTCCAATGGTAGACTCCACAAGCCAGCTGCAGGCTCTTCAAATCGCTAGCCGAATTCGGCTTCAGGCGCGATGAATTAAAAAAGAGAGAAATCTTTGCTCTGATGTCTCCCTCTCAAGCCAGCTGCAATCACTCCTAATTGCTAGCCTAATCTGGCTTCAGGTGCGATAAACTTAATAGGGGAGGAGTCTCCGCTTTAATGCCTCCGTCCTCAAGGCAATCGCAAGCAGTTCAGATCGCTAGCCAATACGGCTTCAGGCACGATAAATTCAAAACCAAAATAATTTTACGGTTGGGGTCGCCACATCGTGGGGAATTGTATTAAAGGGGTTGCAGCACTATAAAGGTTGAGAACCACTGGTCTACAGGATTGCAAGAGGATGAGTAGTTTCAGCAATACTTGGTCTCAGGATGTATTCTCTTCTTCGATGTGACAGGAGTTGGCCAATTTAGCTGTCAGGCTTTATACCTGAGCAGTACAAAGCCCGACAGATTTCTACTGATGGTATAAATCTTGGCTTATTCAGAACTTGGTTTATTTAGCAGAAAGATCTCATTCAGGTTTTTTTACAAGATTAGTCTTTGTTTTTTCATATGAAAACGAAGCAATATACATTCAATACATTCACTGCAGCTATATACAGTCTTTATAGAGGTCTGTGTTTCATGCGTTCAATTCTAGGCTTTATCCAGTGTTTAAATTTCGGAGTGTTTTCCTCTTACCTTTACAAGTCAGCAGTGTCTCTCGGTCATTCCCTTGATGGCCTTGGAAAGCATGTAATCTATGTTGACATAAAAGGTTTTCTCTAGCCTTGCCTGCATTGTTCCTTACCTCCATGTCTAGACTTTTGAATATCAGGGATGGTAGGAAGAATGATGGCACTTGAATGCTGAAGGAGAACCACGATAGCTTTCATTTCTGGTGTGTCAATTCCTGATCTATAATGAAATGTTCTGTAGTATAGAGATTGCTCAGAAGAATGGACCAAACCGTACTGTATGAGTGTAGACACCACGAGCTGTTATCCTTACTATTGCCAAGAAAAATCACATGGACCTTTGTATCTACTACAGACTGAGTTCAACTCAAGACAAGCTTTTGTCTTTGCTCTTCATCACATGTGAATCTAGAACACACCCAGGCCAAACTCTGGCGTTTTTGGAACAGCTGCTAAGGATCTAGCTAAGTTACAGAATCTACCTTATTTCATTGTCTTACTTCCCCTTTTCAAGTGTTTTCAAACAACAACAGGAATAGAATAGAGTAGAGTAGAGTAGAGTAGAGTAGAGTAGAGTAGAGTAGAGTAGAGTAGAGTAGAGTAGAGTAGAATAGAGTAGAATAGAATAGAATAGAATAGAATAGAATAGAATAGAATAGAATAGAATAGAATAGAATAGAAATCTGCCCTCAAGGTCACCTGAGTGACACAAATGGGTATGGCGCATGTATAAGACACAGGCTACTCTTTTGAAGACAGCAAAATCCACATTGTGGACGGAGAGAACCGCTGGTTTGAAAGATGGATCAAAGTGGTCATCTATGTCACAATTGAACAGCCCTCTCTCAACAGAGGGGGAGACATCGTCTACCTCCAATCTACAACACAGTCCTTTCAACAGTTCCAAGAAGGCTCCACTCAAGTGACCCTGAGAAGACAGATGAACCTCCAGGTGACCTTAACGACTTGCTAAAAGAATGCAAATGACCAGCTGTCTGCAAGGAGTATAAATCCTTCCATTCCCCACCATCCAGTCAAGAGCTAAAGAAGCTTTCTTGGATGAGACGTGAAACGTCTTCAAAGAAAAACCAGAAAGTCCAGTTGCCTCTTGAAAAAAAACACCTTTTGGTCTTGTCCCAAATGTCATTGCTTTATAATTTTACTGCATCTTCCTATAATCAGGTTTATATGAACCGCGGTGGCACAATGGTTAGAGTACAGTACCACAGGCTTCTTCTGCTGACTGATGGCTGCCTACAATTTGACAGCTCGAATCTCACCAGGCTCAAGATTGCACTCAGCCTTCCATCCTTCCGAGGTGGGTAAAATGAGGACCCAGCTTTTTGGGGGCAATAGGCTGACTCTGTCAACCGCTTAAAGAGGGCTGTAAAGCACTGTAAAGCAGTATATACCTATTTCCCCTAAAATAAGACCCAACTGGAAAATAAGCCCTAGCATGATTTTTCAGGATGCTCGTAATATAAACCCTACCCCAAAAATAAGCCCCAGTTAAAATCGTCAGCAGACGGAGGCATTTAGTACTGTATTTCCCCAAAAAATAAGACCTAACTGAAAAATAAGCCATAATGCATCTTTTGGAGCAAAAATTAATATAAGACCCAGTCTTATTTTGGGAGAAACTTGGTAAATCTACGTGCTATTGCTAGTATACAAAACAGCTGCTTCTCGTTCAGGGTTCCTTCCACGTTCCTGGATGATCCATCCCTGTAAGTTCCTGTCCTGTTCTGAGCACTTTGTACAAGAAACGGAGGAACACTCGGCTTCAGGCCACCCAACAAGGATTTCACCGAGTGGATGGAAGATATCTTTGTTCTTCGGAGGCATTTGCACTGCTTACATTGGATAGCACGTTCATATGGAACATATCAGCCGGCAGTGTTTGCCCGGATGACCCTATCAAATTTCCTTTCTGGCTTGCTTTCAAGCCTTTTCACTTCATTTCAATTACTGTCACATGGCGCGAACATTGTTATGTACAAATATGTGACTTATTTCGGCAGCCTTCCAGCGAGCTATTCTTAATTTGCAAAAGGGAGAGGCAATCTGGCCTGATAACTTCACAGCCATGCATTATCGCTACAGAAGCTAACAATTTTTTTAAAAAAAAAATCCGCTGATGATAGGAAGTACCAAAGAATAAGTTCCTGCATATGAACAATGTTGGACAAACAAGATTTGGACTTTGGCTTTATAATCAGCAGTTGTTAGGACCAAAGGAACCAAGAATGGCCCGAGATAACTTCCAAGTGGTTTCTTTATTTTTTATTTTTTTTAAGGCAATTTTTCCCCCCCCCCATAATAATTCCCACAATTTGACCAGTGTACAATACAATCACTTATACAACAATTGATCCTATACTCAAATTATGCTCAATCCGGGCTACTCGACTGCCACTCCCTCCCTTAATCCTTTCTACCCTTCTCATCCTTCTTCGACTTTCCCCACCATCCTTCTCCTCGCTTTCCTACTTCCCCTCCTCTTTCCCACTTCTCACTACTTTCTAACCCATCCTTTCTAACCCTCTATCTTCTCCTCCTTCTTCTCCTCCTATCCTTTCTTCTCCCTCCCTTCAAGTGGTTTCTTTATTGTTGCTTACCTATAGACAGAAATCTTGCCAGATTAAAGCGACCATCTATAGCAGGGGTGTCAACAGTGGTGGGATCCAAATCATGTAACAACCGGTTCTCTGCCCTAATGACCAGCTGGATAGGCATGACTCGGTGGTCGTGTGACTGTGTGGGCATGGCCAACTCAACGTCACTCACGTTGTAGCTGTTACAATGTAATAAGGATTAACCAGAGAGGCAGTTTCTGTAAGCAGGGCAATAAAGATTAGGCTAGAAACAACACCAGAATGTTTCCTTCCTGACTTCCTTACAGGATTAGCCCTGTAAAGTGGAAAAAAATAAAAGGAGATTTCTTCCAACAACCAGTTCTCTGAACTGCTTAGAATGTTAACAACTGGTTCTCCCGAATAGGTGCGAACTGGCTGAATCCTACCACTGGGTGTCAAACTCAAAGCCCGCGAGCTGGATCCAGCCCATGGGATATTTAGGTCTGGCCCTTGGTGCCACCTTGGAAACAGTGAAGGACCGGCCCATGGTGCCTCTGTCAGCAAAAATGGAGCTTGGGAGGGCCACATGTGGGGAGTTCGGGGAGTTCGGGGAGCCTGTTTTTACTGGCAGAGGACTGCAGGAGGCCATCGCGGCCAAAAAACAGAGCCTCAACGTGTGGTGTCAAGCTGGCCACGCCCACCCTGGCCAAACCCACACCCGGCCACACCCACACCCTGGCCCCCTGAGGTCAAACACAATCCCGATGTGGCCCTCCATGAAATCGAGTTTGATACCCCCGCCCTATAGGTAGTCCTCAACTTACTACCACAACTGCCCCCAAAATTTCTGTTGCCAAGCAAAACGTTGGTTGAGTTTTCCCTCATTTTACGACCTTTCTTGTCACCGCCGTTAAGTGAATCACTGCAGTTCTTAAGAAAGTGACACGGTTATTTAATAATAACCGAATTTGGCTTTCCCTCATTGACTTTGCTTGTCAGGTGGTCACAAAAGGTGATCACGTGACCCTGGGACATTGAAAATGTCATAAATATGAGTCACTTGCCAAGCGACTGAAGTTTGAACACCTGACGGTTGGGGCTGTTGCTGTGGTTGCAAGTGTGAAAAACGGTCATAAGTCCCTTTTTTTGTAATTTTGAACTTTATCAGAGGCTCAATTCAGAGCACCCTTTAAAAGTCTGTGGTTTTATTTCACCAAGCAATAAATATTTCATTGCTCATCTTAATTTTTAATGGGGATTCTTCTCTTTGACCCCAATTCTAAATACAAAACCTATTTATTTATTTATTTATTATTTACATTTCTATACCGCCCTTCTCTGAAGACTCAGGGCGGTTTACAGCCAAGTTAAAAAGACATATACAAAAATTAAAACACAATATTTGAAATTTAAAAATCTGAAACCATAAGGCCGAATATTAAAATAACAAGAAATAAAACCACTCAATTAAAAATTACTCTTAGGCCAACCCTGCTCGTTGAAACAAAAAAGTCTTGAGCTCACGCTTAAAGGCCCAGAGGTCGGGAAGAAGGCGTAGCCCCAGAGGCAGTTCGTTCCATAGGGTAGGTGCCCCAACAGAGAAGGCTCTTCCCCTGGGGGCCGCCAGCCGACATTGTTTAGCTGACGGCACCCCGAGGAGACCCTCCCTGTGGGAGCACACAGGTCGATGGGAGGCTATTGGCGGCAGTAGGCGGTCCCGTAAGTAACCTGGTCCTATGCCATGGAGCGCTTTAAAGGTGATCACCAACACCTTGAATTGCACACGAAAGACCACCGGCAACCAGTGCAGCTTGCGTAGGAGAGGTGTTATATGGAAGCTCCGAGATGCTCCCTCTATCCCCCACGCAGCCGCATACCTATTGCTCCTAAGGTGATCTTAATAACACCACGCTGGTACCAAATCAAGATCAAAAATAATAATCTCCCTCTCCAAGAGAGAAAAAATGTTATTACACTTTATCGTGTCCCTTATTAATATGATGATATTTTAATTTTAGTGTGGTCTTGGTATTCTAGTGCAGGGATCTCCAACCTTGGCAACTTTAAACCTGGAGGACTTCAACTCCCAGAATTCCCCAGCCAGCAAAACTGGGGCATTCTGGGAGTTGAAGTGCTCCAGGCTTAAATTTGCCAAGGTTGGAGACCCCTGTTTTACCGTGTTTCCCCGAAAATAAGACCCTGTCTTATATTTTTTTGAACCCCAAAATAAGCACTTGGCCTTATTTTTGAGGATATCTTATTATTTGGGGGCGTGTGGAGCAAGACGGGGCTCCTCTTGCCGTCTTACCTGATTTCCAGCTCTTTCTCCCTAACCCTAACCAGAGGAAATGGCGGGGACTGGCTGTGCATGTATTTAAATATTTTCGAAGAGGGCTTATTTTGGGGGGGTCTTATTTTAGTGCATGCGCTCAAAAGGCCGATTGGGTTTATTATCAGGGGACATCTTATTTTCTTTCTTTCTTTCTTTTTTAAACCATATTTTATTAATTTTTAAACAAACAAAAGACAAAAACATACATACAGAAATACAAAAATACAAAAATACAAAAAAGAAAATTTTTGTGCAGAACTGTGACCATTTACACAACATATCACTACGAAGTTCTTATACTCTATACATTTTACTTCATCAAATTCTACTATGTCTGAGTCTGTTTTATTTTTCTGTTTTCAATCCATTTGTACCATTTCTCCCATGATACATAATACTCCAAGTCTGTCGTTCCATTCAATTCCAATGTTAGTTGTCCATTTTTGCGCGAAGTTTTTTTAAAATTATTAAGTCATCAGAGGGCGTCTTTACATTCTTCCAACATTGCGCGAAGGCCAATCTTGCTGCGCTTGTTATATGTAGAATCATACGTCTTGTTTTCTTGTAAGATTTTTTCATTATCCCTAGAAGGAACAATTCTGGTGTATATTCCAGTTGAGCACCGCTGCAACCAACTTTTTATTTTTTTCCCAATATTTTTTCGATTCTGAACACAGCCACCATGAGTGATAGAAGGTACCATGCTTCTGCCTGCATTTCCAACAATTTAAATTTAAATTTGGATTTAAATTTTGCCAATCCTGAGGGAAAACAGGGTAGTCAGTATTGTTAACATACAACAATAACTTCCGGAAAGATTTTAAAGGTAAGGCTGGTAATCCTCAACTTACAACAGCGACCATTCAAAGTTACAACAGCACTAAAAAAAGCAATTTATGGCCATTTTTCACACAAATGACCGTTGTAGCATTCCTGCAGTCACATGATCAAAATTCAGATATTTGGCAACCGACTCATACTTATGGCGGTTGCCGTGTCCCAGGGTCATGTGGTCCCCCTTTGCAACCTTCTGACGAGCCATTGGAGAAACGACATTCACGTAACAACTGCAGTGATTCAGTTAACAGCGGTGGCAAGAAAAACCCTAAAATGGGACAAAATTCACTTAACAAATTCCTCACTTAGCAGCAGAAGTTTTGGGCTCAGTTATGGTCATAAGTCGAGGACTACCTATTTGGCATCATAGCTGAACTTCTGAGCTGTGGCCAAACTATTAAGCCACAGCCTCTTTCACAATCTTTTGGAAAGTTTAGCCGACTATTGCAGTTTCAAATAAGGTAAGGATTATAGATGTTGGCTTAGGTTTGACAACATTTCCTTAAGACCTAGAAGATTAGTGTCCTAAGAATAGTTTTGCAGATATTAATGTGTAAGGTATGGTATTTAAGAAATATTCAGCATTAAAATTGTCCGTCAACCTCACCTATTATACAGAATTACCATGAGGGTAAAATGGAATAACCATCGTCAAGAACTCCTTAGATAGATATGGGTGGAATAATGCAAATAGGTAAACAGGGAGTATAATCTGAGTTTAATGGCAGTTAGCCCCTGGGTTACTATTTATAAGGTGGTATCATAAATAAGTGTGAAGTCCATGAATAATAATCCCTCTTTTAGACACGATAAGTATTTCATAAACTGCAGAGTTGTATCTAACTAGGGAGAAAAAAAAAAAAAACCTCAACAGGAATGGATAAAGTTAAAGATGGTATGAAATGCTGTATATTGGAAAATACTGTGTTCTTCATCTCAGTTGGATTTCTTGAAATTCAACAAAGGTGGTGGCCCGCATATTTTTAAAGATTTCTTAGGCTTATCGTATCCATATTAATCTATCACGTGTGTATTTTTCCCCCCAAGGTTTAGAATAAGTTGGGCAATCTGTAGATTTGCACTAAATTCTCTAAGCATTACTATTATAAAAAAATGCATGATGTATTAAATAAAAAAGACTCAGGATTGTTCCCTCTGTCTGCATTGCACGATCCTGCACCTTAATTCTGTGCTATGATTATAAGCAATTTCTGAAAATTGACTCTCAGGAATCCATAGCCCTCCAAATATATCTCCGAGCAATGTGGTCAATAGTGGGGAATGATGGGCATTGTAGTCCAGTGACATCAGCAAGTCACAAGGTCTTCTTCCTGCCCTGGTAGACCATGAGGCTATCTTCACCCAGGTACAGCATACCTCGAAAACACGTTTCGTATCAATTTTTAAGCTACAGCTCAGGTTAATGTTGTGTTGCTTATACGTAGAATTGAGCAAGGCAGAAGCGACCAGCGTAGCATTTGATATTAGAATTAAGAGACAGAGATGATGGATAAAAGAGATCGGCCACACTCACACCTAGTTTCCTCCAGGTCTGCAGACATTCTGTGTTAGAAGATATGAGAGGTCAGTTCTAGCAGATGTAGAAGGAATTAGGTTTGCGAGCTACAACTTATGAAGAAAGCAGTAGAACAGAGCTCGCCAACCTTTGCAACATTGAAGACTTACAGACTTCAACTCCCAGAATCCCTCAGCCAGCCCGTATGATATCAAGGCTGCAGCATGACTGGCTGAGGAATCCTGGGAGTTGAAGTCCATAAGTCTTAAAGTTGCCAAGGTTGGAGATTCCTGCACTAGAAGTGCTACAGGAGCCGCAGTGGCGCAGTGGTTAAAGTGCAGTACTGCAGGCTACTTCAGCTGATCACCGGCTGCCAGCAGTTCGGCAGATCGAATCTCACCAGGCTCAAGGTTGACTCAGCCTTCCATCCTTCCGAGGTGGGTAAAAATGAGGACCCAGATTGTTGGGGGCAATACGCTGACTCTGTCAACCGCTTAGAGAAGGCTGTGATATAAGCCTTAAGCGCTATTGCTACTGCTACAGAGAGGACTAACCCTCTTAATGCCGCTAAGTCTTCCAAAGGTAAGCACAACGATGAAAACCAAAGGAGTCATTTCAAAAGGCAACTGGACTTTTTCTTCGTTTTTCTTTCGTCCTGACGTCAGACCTGAAGAAGCTTCTTAGTCGAGAAGCGAAACATCTTCAACGGGAAAAACATGGAAAATCCAGCTGCCTTTTAAACACGCCCCCTTTTGGGAACAACCCTGACCTGGATGAGTGAGAATCTCCTTAGACACAACAGTGAAAAGCCATTCAGTTTTAACGGATTATGGAATAATCAAGGGTTGTTGGTTGGTTGGTTCGTTTTTTTTCTTTCTGTGTATTCCACTCCCCCTGAGCAGTCCTACGAAACAAATGCACAAATTAAATTGGCTTCGGATCCACCGATTTAAACACTCCACCATGAGAAAAGACACTCAAGACATGGTGAATGGGCAAATGGCAAAATACAGATTGTATTTCATTACACTGCTTTGCCATAGAGACTGTTGGCAGCATCCCTAGAGCATAAAATTAATCCAAATTTTGGAGCTCTCCGCGATAGACCTTTGAGTAGACACGGTCCTTTGTTTGATTGCTTGAGGGTGCCATAACTTTTCATTCTCTAAAAATGTTGTCAGTTAACCATCTTGCTACACAGCGGGCGGTCATTCCAGTGTCCTTTTTCCTGGTCTTGAGCCAGACGTTGTCCTGCCCTGGAACGATTAAATCTGAACAGACAGATTCAATAATGTCAAAGTTCGATTTTGTCTAAAAATATTAACATGCTGTGCCCCATTCTGCATATTGCACATTTCATTCTCTCTCGCAAAACCACGGCAGGTCTATAAGAAGAAGCAGCTCGCTCACTCGACGAGAAGGGAGCAAAACCCAGCAATTCTAGCCCAGGACTGCTGGGTTGAAGGGTGGCCTTGGGTCCCGGGCTGCTGGGTGGTCACCTGAGTAGAAACAAATAAAGAAATAAATAAATGGCAGCTTGCCTTGGCCTCTGACCTCTGGATCAGTTGCCAACTCTGTGATTAAGTAAAAGCTGCATACTTGGTTTGTGGGTCTTAAATATTTGAAGTAAATACCAGCGGAATTCCTTTTCTTTTCTTTTCTTTTCTTTTCCTTTCCTTTTGTCTTCCTTCCTTCCTTCCTTCCTTCCTTCCTTCCTTCCTTCCTTCCTTCCTTCCTTCCTTCCTTCCTTCCCTCCCTCCCTCCCTCCCTCCCTTGCCTTACCCCTCACCAGGATCCTGTTGTTTTCATCAGAATGACAAAGCAATGTTGTGGTACTGTACCACAAACGCCACTCTTTGCAGCACGTTTGCAACTTTGTGGCACATGGAGAAAAGGGGCAGGGCTTTTATTTTGACACCATGACCCTTTTGTCACTCTGACCCTCACCTCTCAGCGTTCTACCGATATCCTCCCTCCCTCCCTTTCTTACTCACTCACTCCCTCTCCTTCCTTCCTTCCTTCCTTCCTTCCTTCCTTCCTTCCTTCCTTCCTTCCTTCCTTCCTTCCTTCCTTCCTTCCTTCCTTCCTTCCTTCTATTCTTCTTCCCTCCCACCTCCTTTCTTTTTCCTTCCTTCCTTCCTCCCTTTCCTTCCTTCCTCCCTTTCCTTCCTTCCTCCCTCCCTTCCTCCCTCCCTCCCTTCCTTCCTCCTCCCTCCTCTCCTTCCTTCCTTCCTTCTATTCTTCTTCCTCCCACCTCCTTTCTTTTCCTTCCTTCCTTCCTTCCTCCTCCCTTCCTTCCTTCCTTCCTCCTCCCTCCTCCCTCCTCCTTCCTTCCTCCCTCCCTCCTCCTCCCTCCTTCCTCCTCTCTCCCTTCCTTCTTTCCTTCCTCCCTCCCTCCCTTTTTCCCTTTCTCCCTTCCTTCCTCCCTCCCTCCCTCCTTCCTTCCTCCTCCTTCCTTCCTTCCTTCCTTTCTTCCTTCCTTCCTTCCTCCTTTCTCCCTTCCTTCCTCCTCCTCCTCCTTCCTTCCTTCCTCCCTCCTTCCTTCCTTCCCTCCCTCCCTCTCTTCCTCTCCTTCCTTCCTTCCTTCCTTCCCTCTATTCTTCTTTCCTCCCAGCTCCTTTCTTTTTCCTTCCTTCCTCCCTCCCTCCCACAAATTACATGCTATTTCAAGCAAGGTTTTGAAAACAACCTGCTATCCCTGCATATTTCTTCATGAAAACAGTATTTCACCCCAATGCTACTGGCACTACCATGTGCAAATGCTCCAATCTATTGGGACACTTGGCAAAGGGCATGTATGACCACAGTTTCAACAGTCAAGATTCCAAGTAATATATCCCACTCAATAAGAAGTCCGAGGCAGGCAAATTCCGCAAAGCATGTTTTATTGGAACATATCAAATTGGCAGTCTTGGTGGACAAAACCTGCTCTTAAGTTCCCGCCAGTTTTTCACCCAATTAAAAGTAGAACTTTGTCACTTCCCCCCCAGAGCCTCCAGTCATATGGTCAGTGGTGGGATTCAGCCAGTTCGCACCTATTCGGGAGAACCGGTTGTTAACTTTCTAAACAGTTGTTGGAAGAAATCTTATTTTGTTTTTTTCCACTTTACAGGCCTAATCCTGTAAGGAAGGCAGGAAGGAAACATTCTGGTGGTGTTTCTAGCCTAATCTTTATTGCCCTGCTTACAGAAACTGCCTCTCTGGGTTAACCCGTATTACATTGTAACAGCTACAACGTGAGTGACGTTGAGTTAGCCATGCCCACACAGTCACATGACCACCGAGTCACGCCTACCCAGCTGGTCATTAGGGCAGAGAACCGGTTGTTAAATTATTTGAATCCCACCACTGCATATGGTCCAATCGTTTATTTTTATTTATTTATTTAATTTTGTCATAACAATGTACACAAGCATCACACAAAAAGATGATATAATATGTAAACATATATATGATGAGAAACAAGGAAGTATAAGCATATATATATATGTAGGACTTTGGTTATTCGGGTTTTCTCCCGCGTAAAATTGGAAGTGTCTTGGCGACGTTTCGACGAAGTCTCATTCGTCATCTTCAGGCTTCAGCTTCGTGCTTCTGGGAGCAATGTGTGATTGCAACTGTTTCTTCCTTTTTAACTGCTAGTGGGGGTTTGAACTGATTGGGTGGGAGCTTGGCTGTGCTCTGATTTGATGGGGGTTTTTTTGTGCTCTGATAGGCTGGGGGTGTCCAGCTCACCAGCTCACCAGCTCAAATCCCCCTGCAACTCAGACTAATCTGAGCACAACCAAGCCCCCACCCAAACAGGACACACCCCCAGCCTATCAGGACACAAAAAAAACCCCATCAAATCAGAGCACAGCCAAGCTCCCACCCAATCCGTTCAAACCCCCACTAGCAGTTAAAAAGGAAGGAACAGCTGCAATCACACATTGCTCCCAGAAGCATGAAGCTGAAGCCTGAACAGTGGATAGATTTTGGTTAAAGCTTTTGGGGTTATGAGAAGAGACCACGGAGTCGGGTAATGCATTCCAAGCACAGACAATTCTGTTACAGAAATCATATTTTCTGCAATCCAAATTGGAGCAGTTGACATTAAATTTAAATCTATTGGTAGCTCTTGTATTATTGCAGTTGAAACTGAAGTAGTCATTAACAGGAAGGACATTACAATGGATGATTCTATGAGCTAAACCTAGGTCCTGTCGAAGGCGACGGAGTTCCAAGATTTCTAAACCCAGGATTTGAAGTCTGGTGGGATAAGGTATTTTGTTGGTTACAGAGGAGTGGAAAACTCTTCTCGTAAAATACCTCTGGACACATGTAGTCCAGATGCTAGGTGAGCTCAGTCTCCACCTTTCGAACACCTGCCCGAACATCCTTGATTCCCAGGGGAAATAATTTTATTTAGGCTACAACACCCCAGCTGTCTCTGCACCCCTCCTCCATAGCCCCTTAGCTCCAGGCTGTGTCAGCGCTGAAGCAATGCGAAGAGAAACCTCCCTTGAAAAAAAAAAGCTACAAGGAGAAAATGGCCACAGGTAGGCCAACTTCATCTTGGAGTCATGCGACTGCAATATTGTGACGTGCCCAACCAGCTGCGGACAAGCAAATTCACTGGGGGAACCCAGGTTCATTTATGATTTGCATAATTTGTCTAACGGCATTGTTTTGCTCAACCATCATAGCAAGGAAGGTCGGGCAATCAGGTGGTGACTTGCTTTACAACTACCTTACATAGCAATGGAAATTCTGGGCCTAATTGCGGTCGCAAGTCAAGGACGACTTGTTTTTAGTGGGCCCTTTAGCCTGGATCCTGATGTTTCTCAACTATGGTGACTTGAAGGTGGATGGACTTCAACTCCCACAATTCCCCTTGCTGGCTGGGGAATTCTGGGAGTTTAAAGTCCACACATCTTCGAGTTGCCAAAGTCACGAAACACTTGATCTGTCCCCTCAATACTCTTTATCTTTTTCTGCGATGGGGGGGGAGAGGGGTAGTGTTCGAATTTTGCAATTTTTTTTTCCCCTTGTTCTTTTTGGGATCGGAGGGAGATGTTTGGGAAGGTTGTGACCTTCAACTCTGCAAGCATTCGAAAGTCGGTTTCGATTCGGTTTTGAGAACAGCCAAGGAAATGCCTGTGGAAAGATTACAGGCAGGAGACATAACGCAAAAGTCCCACTCGTGTTGCTTACTACCAATTGATATTCATGGGTCTGTTTGTTCTCACCCTGGAGGTAATATCTAGCCAGCATGTCTATTAGCCATGGATAGCCTTCTCTTCTTTAATTTTGCCTAATCTCCTTTTAAAACTGTTTGGGTTCCAAACAGTTTAACTGTATCACCTGGTAGTTAATTTCGTAGTTTAAATAAACATAGTGTAACTTCACGGGTTTTATCATCTGTTCTGATTTTCCCAGCGGTTCGCTTCAGATGCCCTTTTCTCTGTTCCTCCCTTCCCCCTGCCCTCCCTCCAGTTTTACGACCCCAAATGTTATAACCTGAAGTTTGTTGTGGCCACTGGTTCACCATGGCTCCAAATCTAGTTATAACTATCGTAAAATATTGTCTGCTTTGATCTTTGGAGAGTGAAATTGGTCTTCCTTTTCACTGATTAAGGTGTGTTCCAGCCCTTTCAGTTTGAAAACTTACACTTTGCACGCTACCCAAATTCTTTTCAGGAGAACCGTTTGAAGGTACCTTGGAGATCTTCTGTTCAAGCAGGGAGTTGGATTAACAAATACTGCAGTTAATTGGATAAACGCCCTACTGGTAGATATTAATATACAGTATAGAACACTTATTCCATTCTCATGATCTAACGTATTTCAAAATGTAAACTAAAAGTTATATATAGCTACTTGAATTCCCTCATATCTTACAAAATGAATGACATATTTCCATCATACGTGTACCATATCATTATGTGGTCCATATATATTGCTCCCAGAAGCACGAAGCTGAAGCCTGAAGATGACGAATGAGACTTCGTCGAAACGTTGCCAAGACATTTCCAATTTTACACGGGAGAAAACCCGAACAACCAAAGACCTACATACAAACACCCGTGAAAACCTCAGAAAATATATATATATATATATATATATATATATATATATATATATATATATATATATATATATATATATATATATATACACACACACACACACACACACACACACACACACACACTACTCTTGTCCATGAACTCTTTGCCATGTGGTAAATAAATAAATAAATTATAACCTCATGCACTATCAAAATAACAACATATCCAGGGGTGGGATTCAAAAATTTTAACAACCAATTCTCTGCCTGGTTGCTGGGTAGGCGTGGCCAGGGTGGGCGTGGCCACTTGGCCTCCTGCATCACGGGGGAGGGGACGTTTTCACCCTCCCCAGGCTCCAGAGGCTTTCCTTAAGCCTCTGGGAGGATGAAAATGGCATCCTTTGATCTCTGGAGGACCTCCGGAGGCCTGAAACGGACCTGTTTTCGGACTTCCGGGAGGCCTGTTTTTCGCCCTCCCAGAGCCTCCGCGCAGGTGCTGCATTTACCTGGCATCCAAAACAGGCCGCGTAAAGACTCCTGGGAGGGGAGGGGCAGGGCAGGGTGGGCGGGGTCAGCCAGTCCTTTCAACTACCGGTTCAGTGAACCAGATTAAAATTAACATCCGGTTCACCTGAACCGGTCCAAACCAGCTGAATCTCACCCCTGAACATATCCCTTCTTAGAGGCACAATTTTTCCAGGATGATCCAGGCCCTAAATAAGGACCATGTAATCATGCATGTAAGGGATGCGGTGGCTCGGGGGCTAGGACGTTGAGCTTGTTGATCGAAAGGTCGGCAGCTCAGCGGTTCGAATCCCTAGTGCTGCCATGTAACGGGGTGAGCTCCCATTCCTTGTCCCAGCTTCTGCCAACCTAGCAGTTTCGAAAGCACGTAAAAATGCAAGTAGAAAAAATAGGGACCACCTTTGGTGGGAAGGGAACAGCGTTCTGTGCGCCTTTGGCTTTGAGTCATGCTGGCCACATAAACACGGAGACATCTTCGGACAGCGCTGGCTCTTCGGCTTTGAAACAGAGATGAGCACTGCCCCCTAGAGTCGGGAACAACTAGCACGTATGTGTGAGGGGAACCTTTACTTTAATCATGATGTAGGTCTTAATGCTCTATTTGAGCTTAAGACCTGCATGCATGGTTACATGGTCCTTATTTAGGGTCTGGATCTTTTAAACCTTTAAAGCCTCCCCCCACCCAAAAAAATAAGGCCCACAAATTTGTACTCATCCCTGCTTTGTTATACAGGTTGACTTACAATACTTCTTTTAGTGACCATTCGAAGTTATAACAGCACTGAAAAAAAGTGATTCATGACCATTTTTCCACACTTATGACCATGGCAGCATCGCCATGGTCACATTTTCGAAATTCAGACACCTGACAACTGACTCACATTTATGACAGTTGCCATGTCCTGGGGTCACATGATCCCCGTTTGCCCCCTTCTGACGAACAAAATTAATGAGGATGACAGATTCACGCAACAATGGTGTTACTTAATGACTGATTCTCTTAACAACCGTGGCAAGAAAGGTCGTAAAACGGGGCAAAACGCACTTAACAAATGTCTTGCTTAACAACTGAAATTTTGGGCTCAACTGTGGTCATCAGTCGAGGACTGCCTGTGTAAATCATTGGCTACACATAAGTTGTCCTTCGGAGGCTGAAAAAAATAAAAATTAAACAGCTGTTTCCAATCATTCAGTGTTATGGCCATACGCTACACATCAGTCTTCTTATATTTTTGGTAGCCGCCGTAAAAGTTAAGAGTATTTATTTTATTTTATTTTTTGCACCATCTTTAATTACCTCGAAATGCTTTTGCAAACTCCTACTTGGAAATTGTATGCTTTGTTGGATGCATTCGACAGTTGGATGCTCTTCAACCTTCGTTGACCGTTTTATACCAGCCGTCCAACATTCAAAGACGATCACTCAATACCGGTGCAGAATTTTAACATTGGACGCAATCTTGATGCACGCTTGTCCTTGCTCTAGTTTATTATCGCACGTAACCCGGTATTTACTTAGCATTACAATAGGAAGCATCTTCAGCAGAGGTGCCTAATTTCGTTGACCTTTTTTTCTCCTTGAAAGAATGTCCTAATGCACACTGTTGTTGTAGATTTCATTTTTGTACGCGTTCGTTGCCACTCGGTATCTAACTTCTCCTTTACCTTGGCCTACAACTTCCCCCAAGTAGCAGCAACTTGACGAAGTACCGTTGCTATGTATTTCTCCAGCTTGCTAGAAGAATCATCTTAAGAAACTTGAGTGGACCTAGCTGGAAGCAGCTGCTCACAACTTCCTCCTGAAAAAAATGTATATATTATGAGTGTTGTTCTGCCTCCCTGTAGTTGAGCCATCATATAAGATGCTGGTTAGGTTTGTCTGTTTTTTTCCATTTAATTAATATATAATAACCCAGATTGTTGGGGTCAATAAAAGTTGACTTTGTATATAATATACAAATGGATGAAGACTATTGCTTAACACATTGTAAGCCGCCCTGAATCTTCGGAGAAGGGCGGGATATAAATTCAAATAAAAAAAATTTAAAAAATCACTTTAGGATTCATTCACAAAATCTCCTTTCTTTCTGATTCAAACGTGTTGCTAAAAATGTTACTGACAGGCTATGCAGGGGTGCTTCCTTACTTTTTTTATTTATTTATTTACATTTATATCCCGCCCTTCTCCGAAGACTCAGGGCAGCTTACACTATGTTAGCAATAGTCTTCATTCTATTTGTATATTTATATACAAAGTCAACTTTTATTGCCCCCAACAATCTGGGTCCTCATTTTACCTACCTTATAAAGGATGGAAGGCTGAGTCAACCTTGGGCCTGGTGGGACTAGAACCTGCAGTAATTGCAGGCAGCTGCTGTTAATAACAGACTGCATTAGCAGCCTGAGCCACAGAGGCCACATTTATTTAAATTTATTTTAAAAAATTAAAAAATTAAGTTTACTTAAAAAAGCTTCAGGTTAGCATCTCCTAGTAGTGCTGGCCAGAGAGACTCTTCGGTACTTTTTAAAATCCAGTTCAATTTGATCTAAGAATGTTAATTTTGGAGATTTCCTTCGGAATAGAAAGTCCGGGCGTGTTTTTCTGCGCGCTTCTTTTTCGGAGAATTTCTTTTCTGAGGTTGCTTTTGAGATTCAAATGTTCTATGGAGAATGTGTGGTGTTCTTTGCGCTTACTTACAAGCAGTCCTGGACTTATGACCATAATCGAGCCTGAAAATGTGGTCACACAAGTCATAGCGTTCATTACGCAGGTCGCCATGTGACCAAGCCTGATTTTGCAAAACTCTTTGCAGCTGTCATTAAGCAATCACAATCTCTTTCTGCCAAACTCGCCTTATAGGATGGTTGCCGTGGGCAAAATAAAAGGAGGCAGCATTATGCATGTTTGCTCCTTCAGTTACTTATAAAGTAAGAAGGGCAGGATAAAAATCTAAATAAATAAATAAATGAGAAGGCAGAGGCTTTGTTGGTGATGGGACAGTCTGTTTCAAGAGAGCTTCATAACTTTCTCTGAATGAAGTTGCATTCCAGTGGCGGGATGTGCAACTTTCATTGAGCTAAACACCACCCCAACTTTTACAGCAGTGGCCCCCCAACCATTTGGCCACCAGGGACCGGTTTCATGGAGAGCGGTTTTTTTGTGGACCAGAGGGGGCGTGGTTTTGTGTGCTGCCTACATCCTGCGGATGGGGTCTTGCCTGTTTAGGCTGCCTGGTTTCTGGCATGCTGTGACCCCGGTGCCGGTCCATAAACCAGTGGTTGGGGACCTCTGTTTTTGTTGCGGTCCGCCAGCATCCTGCAGAGCTGGCAATGGAATCAGACAACGATGAGGCTGAGGAAGAACATGGGCCAGTCCTGGAAGCTGGGGAAGACCCAGATGAAGGCTCTGCATTGGAGGCAGAGGTGGGGCCAGGGCCATCGGGGAATGAGGTGCGGACTCCAGAGCCTCCAGAGACTGACAGTGGTGAGGCAGAGGAACAGGAGGAGCCTGTTGCTAATGCATGCATGAGAAGAGCTGCCAGAAGGCAAGAGCAGCTCAAGCAAAGAGGACGACTCGGGAGTAGGGCCAAGAGATGATTGGCCCCTCCCATAAGGCTTAAAAGACCAGCAACGGCGTTTGGGCTCTTTGCCAGAAAACAATGTTGATAGCTTTGTCTTGTTGCATTTGTTTTGTATCAGTTTCTTCTGAACTTTTGCCAAGAAAGGCCTTTGGCAGTTTGCCTAATTGGACCAAGGTTGATGGTAGGACTGAGGAATTGTGTTGGGAGGAATTTGCTTTAGTTTAGTTGAACTACACTGAGAATGAGTTAATTCTCAGCTGTTCTAATAAAGTTTGTTTGTTTTTACACTGAGTTTCCTCCTACCTACTTGGGCCTCGGTCACAACAGTTTTGCAGGGCGTGATGAGAGACAATAACAGAGTTGGAAGGGTTGCTTGGAGATCTTCTAGTCCAACCCCCTGTCAAGCAGGAAACTCTGTAACATTTCAGACAAATAGAGAAGGAGTGGCAGAACCTGGGGTCGGAGTTAAAAGAGGGATCAGCCTAGAATCCAGTGGTGAAATTCAAATTTTTTTACTACTGGTTCTGTGGACGTGGCTTGGTGGGCATGGTGTGGCTTGGTCAGCGTGGCAGGAGAAGGGGGAAGGATACTACAAAATCCCCATTCCCACCCCACTCTGGGGCTAGCCAGAGGTGGTATTTGCCGGTTCTCTGAACTGCTCAAAATTTCTGCTACCGGTTCGCCAGAACCTGTCAGAACCTGCTGGATTTCACCCCTGCTAGAATCCCTACGTAGCCACAAGTGGACACAAGTCCAATCCCCCTTGAATTCCATTGACCCTGTTATCTAACTTTAAGCAGAAACTGTCCTTAATTGAGAAGATTCTTATGCATACACTTTTTTTTAAAGCAATAAATTAATTTAATTGAACCTTCATGTGTGAACATGGTTGCACCCGACACATATTGGGCCATCCTGAAAAATAAGATTAGCCGTATAAAAATGTTTCCAAGTGGGTGGAAACTGAACTATCGATGTTGCTTTTAAGTATTTAATCTCAACCGCGTTTCAGTTTGAAAAGATGTGAGCAAAACCTCCCCCAAACTTCCCGTGCGTGTGGCTGCCATTTGCAGAGAGCTGTACTTCCAGATTGGTATGCGGAAGACCACGCGCTGCCTGCAAGAGTTACGATTTTGCAAATGGAAGGGCTTAAAACATCAAAATGTCTCTGCAAATTATGATTTCACATTATAAGGTAGCTTCGGAAAAGTAATTGATCGTACAAAGAAAATGGAATGAAATTAAGAATCCGGGGTGACTCCCAGTGGGCTCATCAAATACTTACTCTAGAGCTGTGATGGTGAACTTATGGCACACACGTGCCAGAGGTGGCACGCAGAGCTCTCTCTGCTGTCACGTGTGCCATTGCCCCAGGTCAGATCTCCGTGGCGTTTCTTTCGTGAGCTTCTGTTTCTCTGCAAATGATGAAACAAGCTTACAAAAGAAAAAGAGCTTACATCTTGCCTCGCTCCTGGTGTTGGGATGCCCAACCTCCACTGGCCAGCTGGTCTTTGGGTCTCTGCTGCGCATGCGCCAGTGGTGGGATTCAATTTGTTTTACTATCGGTTCTATGGGCGTGGCTTGGTGGGTTTGGTGTGGCTTGGTGGGCGTGGCTTGGTGGGCGTGGCAGAGGAAGGATACTACAAAATCCCCATTCCCTCCCCACTCCAGAGGGAAGGATATTGCAAAATCTCCATTCCCACCCCACTCTGGAGCCAGCCAGAGGTGGTATTGGCCGGTTCTCCGAACTACTCAAAATTTCCGCTACCGGTTCTCCAGAACCTGTCAGAACCTGCTGAATAGCATCCCTGGCATGCGCTCATGTCCATGCATGCATGTGTTTGTGCGCGCACACACACCTTTGAGTTTGGGCATGCACACGCACACAGTTTGGGCACTCGGTGTCTGAAAGATTCGCAACCACTGCTGTAGAGTGAGGAGGAAAAGTCCAAATGTAGCATGGTTGGCTTAACCAATTTTCGAATACAGTAGTTCTCGACGTACGACCGCAATTGAGTCCCAAGTTTCCGTTGCTAAGGAAGACATTTGTTAAGTCAATTCTGCCCCATGTTATCACCTTTCTTGCCACAGTTGTGAAGTGAATCACTGCAGTTGTTAAATTGGTAACACAGTTGTTAAGTAAATCTGTTAAGTTAATGGCTCTCCTTCATATTCCCAGGGCAATGGATGGCGGTGCAACAAAGGCTCTTTTCAATAGTAGTAAGGCAGAGACTATGGAATTTGTGGGTCTTTGGTGCCCTGTAGGCTTGGTTGTTTTCTTGCAGACATTTCATTACCAAACTAGGTAACATCACCAGTGTTTTGTTTTGTTTTGTTTTTTATTTGAATTTATATCCCGCCCTTCTCCGAAAACTCAGGGCAGCTTACACTATGTTAAGCAATAGTCTTCATCCATTTGTATATTATATACAAAGTCAACTTTTATTGCCCCCAACAATCTGGGTCCTCATTTT
This sequence comes from Ahaetulla prasina, assembly GCF_028640845.1. Lineage (NCBI taxonomy): Eukaryota > Metazoa > Chordata > Lepidosauria > Squamata > Colubridae > Ahaetulla > Ahaetulla prasina. Next base: position 91,482,850 of record NC_080545.1, read on the forward strand.
ACCTACCTTACAAAGGATGGAAGGCTGAGTCAACCTTGGGCCTGGTGGGACTTGAACTTGCGGTAATTGCAAGCAGCTGTGTTAATAACAGACAGACTTAGTCTGCTGAGCCACCAGAGTGTTAATAAGGGAGAGCAAACCTTATTCCCTTTCTAGCACTGGTGATGTTACCTAGTTTGGTATTAAAATAACTGCAAGAAAACCACCAAGCTCAGAGAGCTCCAGGGGACCCTACATTTCATCTCTGAGCTACAAATATTCTCTTCTATTGGTACCATGGAATTTCTCCAGAAAGATTTTGTGCAGTTTTTTTCTTGGTGGCTTTTAGATGCTGGCTTAATACAGAGTTATCTCCAAGCTCTGTTGAGCCTCATCAATTAACTATAATTTGAAAAATACGGTTGCTTTTCTATAATCCCCCCGAAAGGCAGAAACTAAGATTTCAGTGGATGCTGTATGTGGTTTCCGTTTCAGTTTTTTCTTGGGTGCCGCTTCTTCACATTGTCGTTTGTTTGTTTGTTTGTTTGTTTGTCTCATCTGTTGTTGTTTGTTGTGCTTTTTGTGCTGTTGTTTTTGTTCTGACTGTCAACTGCCTTATGGTTCCATATGGATAAAAAGGAGGGAAACTAGTATCTGAAATGCCTAAACGAACATCAGCAAATAAAGAATTTTTTTCACCCCTTCCCAATAAGCTTCCCTTCAGTCATCTTCTTCCTCTGCACAGCTAATTATATATATATTTCGATGAGGTCTCACTCGTCATCTTCAGGCTGGAGTTTTTGGCTTTGTGCATAAAACAAACAAAAAAAAAAGCCAAAAAAAAAAAAGCATAAAGCCAAAAACTCCAGCCCGAAGATGACGAGTGAGACCTCGTCGAAATGTTGCCTAAATACTTTCAACCTTACATGGGAAAAGACCCGCAACACTCAAAAGATGGTGCATCTTCCATCAACAGCACGCACCCGTATCTATCTAATAGTATACAGGTAGTCCTCAACTTATATGGGACGCGGTGGCTCAGGGGCTAGAACGTTGAGCTTGTCAATCGAAAGGTCGGTAGCTCAGCAGTTCGAATCCCTAGTGGTGCCGTGTAACTGGGTGAGCTCCCGTTACTTGTCCCAGCTTCTGCCAACCTAGCAGTTTCGAAAGCACGTAAAAATGCAAGTAGAAAAAATAGGGACCACCTTTGGTGGGAAGGTAACAGTGTTCCGTGTGCCTTTGGCGTTGAGTCATGCCGGCCACATGCCCACGGAGACTGGCCTCTTCGGCTTTGAAACGGAGATGAGCACCGCCCCCTAGAGTCGGCAACGACTAGCACGTATGTGCGAGGGGAACCTTTACTTTTACCTTAGTCCTCAACTTACAACCACAATTGGGACTGGAACTTCGATCGGTAAGTGACATGGTCGCTGAGTAAGTCGTGCCCTATTTCACTACCATCTTGGCCACAGTCATTAAGTGAATCTTGCTTCCTTCATTGGATTTACTTATTGGAGGCCTCCTGGGAAGGTTGTGAATGGCAGTCATGTGACCTCGGGATGCTCCAATCTCGTAAATATATGCCAGTTTCCAACACTCTGAATTTTTATCATGTGACCAAGTAGTTGCTGTGCCGTTCGTAAGTAAAAAAATCCGGTCAGAAGTCACTTGTTTTCCAACGCTGTCATAACTTTGAACAGTCGTTAAGCAAATGGTTGTACGTCGATATTTTAAAAGGGGGGGATTTCTGAACTGGGATAGGTTCTCTAGCTGACCAGCTTCTGTTGTTGTTGTTTTGCAGCAATTATACGCCGCACAACTTGCAGCCATGCAAGTATCTCCTGGTGGAAAACTATCCGGCATTCCACAAAGCAACATGGGTGCAGCAATATCGCCTACCAATATTCACACTGACAAGATCACAACCAGCCCATCACCCAAAACCAAGGTAACGCGTTAAGAGTTCAGCTGCCAGGCTTTCTCATAAAGCACATGTCGAATACTAATGGGATTTTTGCATGCTATGGATTCAAATAATTCAGGTCTTAGGTCTTATAAGGTTTTAGTCTTATGTCAAGGATATTTACCCATGTAGTTTGGCTGTATTATTATTAACCTTTTTTTTTTTACTACCTTCTCTTATTGGTATCTTATGATTATATTGCCTTGTTTATATGTACACTGAGAGCTTATGCACCAGAAATATCTCTCCTCTCCTCTCCTCTTTCATCCATCCATCCATCTGATATATTCTCTTCTCTTCATCTATCAATCCATCCATCCATCCAATCTCTTCTCCTCTCCTCTTTCATACATCCATCAATTTGATACTTTCTCTCCTCTCCTCTTCTTCATCCATCTCATCTCTTCTCTTCTCTTCTCTTCTCTTCCCTTCCCTTCCCTTCCCTTCCCTTCCCTTCCCTCCCCTCCCCTTCCCTCCCCTCCCCTCCCCTCTCCTCCCCTCTCCTCACCTATTCCATTCTATTCCAATTTGGGGTGAACGGAAAGGCTATGCCTATGAACAAAAAAATCTCTTTTAGTATTCTGATTGATGAATACCGGTTGTCAGACCAGTCACAACTTAAACTCCAAAATCAAAATGATCCTTGGCTGCATTTGTTGAGAAAAGCATTGTTTTATTAGAAGTCACGGGTATTGCAATAATGCAAAGCCAGAACTGAGAATCATGCGCCAAAATTCCTAAGGTCCACTTTCCCACGACCCACCTCTAACCAACCAATGGGGTTCAGGCAATGTTTTCATAACGGACAGTCTAGGCACAGTGTGGCATGCAGCTGGTATGCCAGGTGACCTTGAAGCAGCTTCTTGAGTAGATACAACACTTACTTTCATTTTCCCCCAAGCCTTTCAAGTTGTAATTCCCCCATCCATGACAGTCTGTCACTGAATAGTAGTGAAGCACAAGGTGGCAGCTGATACTGGTAGCATAGCAGTTATTATAAATCACTAAAACACCTATTGCAACTTCAGTTTGCACAAAAGCAATATGGATTTTTGCATTGTATGGATTCCCTACATCACTACAACTGAAGTAGGGCTTCTAAACCATTTCATTCAGCATGTCGTGTCCCACCCCCCACTTCGACGAATGAGTCAGGGAAGTCCGTAACAAACTTGTCAACGAAGCCTCTGCAGCTTGCCAAGTTCCTTCGAGGCTTATCAGGGCAGGCAGGAGTCCAAGTTGTGACTTCAGCGATAGGGTCCGATATCAGCAAACTAGCTAAGACTTTGCTTGACTCAAGGTTGGAATGCCAAAAGCAGGTCCTTTAGATAGGCTGTGGGGTGTGGCTCCATGACTCAGCATTTATCCAGGCTTGCCCCACCCTTCCTTCTGCTGGCATCGCCTCTCAGATCTCCGGAAGCGATGGTTCACCCACTCTGAATTGTCTTCAGCTGGATCTGCTGTCAGCGTCTGGGAAAGGGAGGGGTCAGAGGGAGTAGGCCCAGGTAATTCCACCACCTGGCTGGCTTCCACCTCTGAAGGCTGAGCCAAAGGAACACACGTTGTATGAGTGAGGTTTATTGGGCTTCTCTTTCACTCCTTGAATCCTCTCCGGGCATGGGGTCAGGGCCGGAGGGCTGGAGTCATGACAGGCCATTCATCTTCATTATCAGACTCGGAGTCTGATAAAAGGCCCGGTTGGAGACGGGAGGGGCCCGGCTGAGGAGAGGAGGGAGGACGAGTCACAACACAGCATCTGCTTTATTCAGGAAATCCAGAATGAAAGCATTCAAGATGGATAATTCTTCAAGTCTACTTTTAGTCTTCCATCAAAATATACCTTAATAGCCTTCAGGTAATTGGCAAGGTTAGGCTGCTCTTATCATCCAGATGTTCCATCCTGATGTTCTACTAAAATTTATCCTCCTGTAACTTAACTCCGGTTAAATTTAATTCACACTTCTGGGATAGAACAACTGTTTGCTCCCCCCCCCCATATTATAGCCTTTTAGGTTTCTGACAAACGCTATTTTATTCCTCCATTTTTCTTCTTTAGGGTAAGGTTATTTGCCAATTAACTAGGAAGGTTCAATGATTTAGGAAAACTGGATACAAAAGGATAGTATACAAAACTGCATCAATGAATGGATGTATGCATACACATATTCACAGAAAATCTGTCTCTCTCACACAGAGAGACAGAGAGAAAGAGAAAGAGAGAGAGAGAGGAGAAGAAATTGGAACTAGAAATACATACAGTTTCCACATAAATCTTAAGCAAAATATTTGCAAAGTGATACAGAACAGGTCAAAATCAATTTGCTTTTTTAAAAAAAATATATGTGCAGAGCAAATCAATTGAGCGTACAGAGGTTAAGGTTTTGTTACAGTGTGTTTGAGTTCAGATAATTTACTATGTAGACATACATTTTCAAAAATGAATATCAGGTAAAAAGATGGTTCGAAATGTATTTCTTTCCATAAGGCAAAGGATCCGTTTGGAATAGCACAGGGCTGTCTTCAGAACCAACTCACATTTTGTAATAGTACTTACAATCAACAGTACTGATTGTCCTTATTTAGTGACTGTCTCATTTAGCGACTGTTGACAGTTACCAAAATGATCAAACAGTAATATTGCAAGGAATTCTCAGATAACCTTTTCTGGTCCATAAAGCAAAGGAAAGCTGATGTAAGCTCATAAACGCAGTCGCAGTTTCATTGAATGTCCACTACCTGTATTCGGTGGAATGACCGTGTGAAAATGAAGGCACATGTTCCCAGGATCAGCTCAAGAAGTGTTGCAAAGAAGGAGCAGTTTTTGTCCAGGATTTCATACTGCTACGTGTGCAAGACTTTTTGCGTGTGAAAAGAAAAGGCATCTTTCATATGTGAGCATTTATTTGTTCCGAGGAAGGACCGATGCTAGCTGGCTTCATTCCACTTAGCAATTGTTTCTCAGCCATTGGGAGAGAAGCTGCTAACATCTGTTTTCTGTATTGGACAACAATAGAGGGTCAATGCATGCAAGATGTTTGCTGTATGGTTGGCCTTGGCATATAAGACAGACAGAGAGACGTTAAGATGGATGGATAGGTCGATGAATGGATGGATGGGTGGGTGGGTGGGTGGATGAATGGATGAAGACTGGAGGGATGATTGGGTGGATGGATGGATGAAGAATGAATGGATGATAGATGGATGGATGATGGATGGATTATGGAGAATTGATGGATGGAGGACGGATAGATGGATGAAGAAAGAATGGGTGAATGATGATTGGGTGGAAGGATGGATAGATGGATGCTGGATAGGTGGATGGATAGATGATAGCAATAGCACTTAGACTTATATACCGCTTCATAGTATTTTTATAGCCCTCTCTAAGTGGTTTACAGAGTCAGTCTATTGCCCCCAACAATCAGGGTCCTCATTTTACCCACCTTGGAAGGATGGAAGGATGAGTCAACCTTGAGCCGGTGAGATTCGATCTGCTGAACTACAGCCAGCAGTCAGCTGAAGTAGCCTGCAGTATTGCACTCTAACCACTGTGCCACCTCGGCAAACTCTTACATGATGATGGATGGATGGATGGATGGATGGATGGATGGGTGAATGGATGAAGTTAGCAGTCTCCACTGAGTGTTTTTTTAAATATAAAAATCAATATAGCAGCCATAGTGGTACAAGTAAATTTCTGCCCACTTTTATACATATCATGTCTGTGCAACTTTCATCCTCATCTTGCCTTTTTTACCATGTCCTGTGGATACAAGAGAAGGAGAGAACATGCATACATAGACATACATACATACATACAAACATACGTCTAGCATTTGGTGAAGAAAATAAGGAGAGGCAGCCCAGGTGGAACAGTGACTTGGGCTGGGTCTGATTTTCTCTGGCCAAATCTCTAAGGATCACTTTCCATATTACAGCCAGCAGATACTGAAAGTTTCAGTCAATTCCACCAAACTCTGCTAAGAAAAAAAGTTTGAACCCTCTACCCATATATATTGGCCTAGTTCCCCGCATAAGAGGGGGGGAAAGGAAGATAAACTATGTCATATTTCTTTTAGCCCTTATTTGGGGGATTTGGTCATTACAGTATTGACTTGATAATGTTCACAATAACTCAAATGCCAAAGAAAGGAAGATTCCCTCCCACACCCCATTCACAATTACTGGAAATACACTGCAGTCTTTCCTCTCTCTCTCTCTCTCTCTCTCTCTCTCTCTCTCTCTCTCTCTTTCCTTCCTGGGGGAGGAAAATCTATTCCCCTTTGTTGAGTTTCAGTCCTGCCAAGAGACAGTCGCAGAATTGAGCTGCAAAGAGAAGACAGAGAAGAGTGGCGTGCATGTTTGTGTGTGTGTGTGTGTGTGTGTGTATGTGTGTGTGTGTATGACGGGGTGGGGGCTCCAAACGGCTGTAAAATTGTGCAGCATGGTCCCTCTGATTCATGCTGTTTTCAATCTGCTGTGTGCCAGTTGGAGGTTGAGAGAAAGAGGAGGGGAGGGCGAAACAAGGAGATAATACGGAGAAATGATAGAGTGTCTGTGACCTCAAAGCTAAGGCTGGAAACCCGAGACATTGATTTCACTTAGCATTCCTGCTGTGAAATCTGGCAGAGTTCAGATGTAATAAAAGAACAAGATTCTGTTCTAATGGTAATGGCGTATGACAGACATGTCTGTCATTCGGTGGCTCCTACACACAAACACACACGCACGCATACACACCCACACCAAGAGGGAAGGGAGAGACAGGGGAGAAAAGTCTTCTCATCTTCCTGTGGAGTTGGGCAAAAGCCATCGGGAGCTTTGAGCTGAATCACAGCCTACTAACTAAGGAATTAGAATCAGAATAGAGCTGGAAGGGACCTTGGATTTATTTAAATAAATTTATTTATTTAAACGCATTTATCTATCTGAGCGGGACTGGCTTAAATTTTTAAATTCTTAATTTTTAATTTTAAATATTAATATATATGAATTTTAACTGGGGTTGTAATTTATATGAATTTTAAGGGCTTTTATGTTAAACATTTTAAATTTTGGCCAATTATATAATAAGTTTTTTAATTCTCTGTTTTAATTGTACACTGTTATTGTTTTATATTGGCTGTACACCGCCCTGAGTCCTTCGGGAGAAGGGCGGTATAAAAATCTAATAAATAATAATAATAATAGTCCAGCCCCCTGCTCAAGCAGGAGATCCTATTCCATTTCAGACAAGTGACTGTTCAGTCTCTTCTTAAAAATCTCCAGTGATGAAGCACCCACAACTTCTGGAGGCCAGCTGTTCCACTGGTTAATTGTCCTCACTGTTAGGAAGTTTCTCCTCAATTCCAGGTTGCTTCTCTCCTTGAGTCATTTCCATCCATTGTTTTTTGTCCTGCCTACAGGTGCTCTGGTAAATAAGTTAACCCCTCCTCTTTGTGGTAGCCTCTTAAATACTGGAATACTGCTGTTATGTCCCCCGTAGTCCTTCTTTTCTCTAGGCTAGCCAAATCCAAATCCTGCAACCATCTATGTATATAAAAGCCAAATACCACTCACTCATCACAAAATCTCCACAACGGTAAAGCCTAGAAACTTGAAATTTGGCACGCACGTTCCACTTGGCTTCTAGGTGCTCGCTAAGAAAGGATTGACCATCAGATCATTAGTATTTCATGTACAGTATATTCATATACAGTATATTAATACACTCTGATGCTAAGGAGTTAGACGTTCTACTCCCCCTCCCCACCTGAAAAGTTCCAACTGCCAATTGCCTCCCATTCCGTTACCTCAGTTCAGAGGTCTGCAAACTCCCAGAGTTGAAGTCCACAAGTCTTAAAAGAGCCAAGTTTGCAGACCCCTGGTATAGGGCAGTGATGGCTCTGCACATGCGAGCTTGTCAGGGCCGTGACCAAGAAGAGGAACTGCCCAGGGGCCATGCGCGCGCCAGATAATGTATTTCCTGTTTCTGGTGCGCTCATGCAAGTCTTTCGGATACTGCCACGCATGCACATGCACCGATCATCTGGCGGCACGTATGCTCACAGCACACATGCTCACACACGTGTGTCCGGCCAGATGCTTCCAGTCCCAGAGGAGGAATCCGCAGTTCTGCATTGTGGGGGAGGAAGTGTTTATCTCGGACTTTTGAGATGGGAGGGGCCAGAACGAGGGGCAGCACCAATGAGAATTCTCCCTGTTTGAGTGTCATCGGTCTCCGGACAGAGTCCTTTGGGACTTCACCTGAAGAAGCGGAGAAAATGAAGCGGAGAAAGAAGCGGAGAAAATGAGAGTGGGGATCTTGGCCTGAATAACTCTCCTCCAGTTGGTGAAGTCAAGGGAGACTCTGCCTGGAGACCGATGATACTACAGAAGGGAGAATTCCAATTGGTCCTCCTTTTTGCTGGACACTCCCAATTCCAAAGTTCAAGGAAGCCCCATTCCCGGCTCACAGACCAACTCTTCCTGTTTCCAGCACTGCCGCATGCACAAAGGCCAGCTGATTGTTGTATGCGCATGCGCACCAGAAACCCAGAACAGGAACGGGTGACACCATGCATGCCAGGTGACATGGCACTGCGTGCTACGTTGGTCATGCGTGCCATAGGTTCACCATCACGGATATAGGATCTCCTGCTCGAGCAGGGGGATTGGACCAGGAGTGAAATCTAAAAATTTTCCCTACCAGTTCATTGGGTGTGGCTTGGTGGGTGGGTGTGGCTTGTGACTGAGTGGGCATGGCCAACTCAATGTCACTCACAGCCATGCCCACTCAGTCACAACTCCCCCCCCCGCCCAAGCTACGCCCACAGAACCCAGTAGGAAAAAAAATTTAATTTCTATTCTGTCTTTTTCCTTTTTGCGAGATGCCTGCAGCTGAAGCCTCTCCGCCTGCTTGCCACCCGCTTGCCACCTATTCGCCCTTCTCCTTGGGTCAGGGGCCGGGGCCCAGGGATGTGCCATTCCCTGAGGCCCCAGAGCCACCACCTGCCTCAGCTGGGTCGGGGAACGCACCATTCCCTGACTCCAGCCTTTCCCCAAAGCTGCCGCCCACTCACTGCCCGCTCGTCACCCGCTCACCCTTCGCCTTCGATCAGGGGCCGGGGCCCAGGAATGCCCATTCCCTGAGGCCTTGGAGCTGCCACCTGCTCACCGCCTGCCTCAACCAGGTTGGGGAATGCACCATTCCCCGACACCAGCCTTGTCCCGGAGCCACCGCCCACTCTTCCTTCTCCACATGGCATGTACCTACTTTCCTCCAGCGGCTGACTGCCAGGAAAGACAAGCGTCCAAAAGCCGCTCTCCTTCTTGAATATGCCACCGCCATCGCCGCCTTGTTCCATGCGCCACCCAACCTGCCGCTGATAAATGAATGAAATGAATGGTGTACGCATATGCATGGTGCGCACCAAACACACACTTTGTGTGCAGGTGCTATTGCGCAGCAACAAAAAAGGAGGATTAAAAGCCTTTTCTGAGTCTTTAAAGGTAAGTAGAACAGCGCAGGGGGGGACAGCTGTGCTGCGCGATTGCTTTCTAGCGAATATAAACCGCACGGCACAGCTGATCATCAGAAAATCATCAGCATTTTTTACTACCGGTTCGGGTGAACCTCTCCGAACCGGTAGCATTTCACCCCTCCAGTATATGTTGTCTCCAACGAAGATTAATAAGCTTGCGGTCATTCCATGCAGAAAAAGAATCATCCAATATAGCAGTTGTCTCGTCATGCGCCACACACTGCTTTCCTTTAACCTCATATAAAAATGTGCAGCCTTCATCCGCGTGCAACATATTTAAGCCTTGTGTGGTTTTCCCCTCGCAAGGTCTCTCTGCTCTCCCGTGAATTTTTGGCACAGCTTGTGATATTAGCTAAATATCTCTTGGTACTTGACAAGGCACGCTGCATTGTCTGCAGTCTCTACGGGGCAGTGGGGGTGAGAGACCCCGTTCAGTGTGAAATATTAGTCACCAGTTCTTAGTTGCTTTCTTTTTAACCTTATTAGGATCTTGGGTCTTTCTCCCAAGTCACAGTTTATGTTCAAATCCATGGCAACGATGTAGAAATTGTCTGAATCGTTTGTGCTGGAATATGATTTTTCAACTATTTTACTCAGCAACAGTCCTTGGGATTTGCAAGGAGGACTGCAAATGGAGACTCCGGCCGGCTTTATTGTAACTGAGGGCAACAAGCTTTCCAATGCTGCTTTGAGATTAATCTTTTTAAGCAAAGGGGCAAATTTTTATTGTCTCGTTATCTCAACCACCCGGATGATAAGTCAGAATGGGAAGGGGCTGAGAAATCTACATCAGTTGAATGTTGACCTTGTTGGTTCTTTGTTCTTTAACAAAGAGACCAAATTAGTGGATAAGGGAAATGCTGTGGATCTAGTTTACTTAGACTTGACAAAGTAGAGCACAGCCTACTTCTTGGTAAGATAGATTCCTTCCAATGCTGTCCCAGAGAAGAGGGGATTGATCTATTCTTCATGGCACCTGAGGGCAGGACAAATGGTTGGGAGATCATTAAAGATAGATCCAACCTGGAACTAAGGAAAAATTTCCTGACAGTAGAAACAATTAATCAGTTGAATGACTTGCCTCCAGATGTTGTAGGTGCCCCATCACTGAAAGTTTTCAAGAAGATACTAGATAGCCATCTGTCTGGAATGGTAAAGAATCTCCTGTTTGAGCAGGGAGTTGAACTAGGACAGGGGTCTCCAACTGTGGCAACTTTAAGACTTGTGGACTTCAACTCCCAGAGTTCCTCAGCCGAAACTCTGGGAGTTGAAGTCCACAAGTCTTAAAGTTGCCACAGTTGGAGACCCCTGAACTAGGAGACTTCCAAGATTCCTTCCAGTCCCATTATGTCCTATGATTAAGTTGGGTTGGAAATAATGGAGACCGAGTGACTTAGATCCAGGTTGATCTGAGTGACTTAAATCCTTCCATTCCCCACTATACAGTCAGAGCTGAAGAAGCTTCTTGGATGAGAAGTGAAACATCTTCAAAGAAAAACCAAGAAAGTCCAGTTGCCTCCTGAAAAAACACCCTTGGGACAACCATGATCTGGATGACTGAGAATCTTTACAGATCCAGGGCAAGACAAGTTTGTTGTGATGGTTTTTGCCGTGATCATTGTATATCACCTTAACTGGAACTCAAGTCATCATGTACTTGGTGTTTATTTTCATCTCCAATGTCTTATATTCAAATGGAGACTAACTTGGGTTTCCCTTCTCCCAGTCTTACACCTTAACTACACAAGCTGCAATCATCACCGAATAAACTGAGAACAAAAGTTGGTAACTTCAAAAAAAAATATAAGAGGATGTGTTGTTAAATGTGTTTTTAAAACTGAACCCAGCAGAATTCATATTCATAATTATTCCACTTGCATCTATAGTTTATTGCCATCTGCTGCCTCGAACACCATTTTGAGTGGAAAGGAGGGAGAATGTCTTTGTATGTAAAATGGCATTAATTAATTAGTGTTTTAAAATAGAATAAATATCCATCATCTGTCTTTTATTTGGCCCAATCCTGACAGAACGTGGTAGTAAGGTTCTAATTTTCCTCAAATGGGCATCCTGGTTGGTGCCAATGAGAATTGTAGTCCGGAAGACAGAGAGTTAAGAAAAACTGTGTAGGAGATAACGAGACTAAGCTGGAGGAGGGGTTAAATATGTCATCAGTCATGAGTCCCTTCTTGCCTATAAGAGATCTAAGTCCAACTCACCTTGAATTCCTTCTACTCTTATCTACTGCCAATTTCCTTTTGCCATTAGTAGTTCAGATTCTTGTACAACCCTTAAGCTTGTAATAAAACTTTATACCCATTTGAACTATCTAGATCTCCTAATTTTCCTGGCACTTGACAGCCTGTTGTAGTCTAAGTCCAACTTCTTTCAAGTTTCTGATCGTAGAACCACGGGTGTTAATTTGTCCTAAAGTCAAAGAATGACAGATAGAGAAAAATTGAGCGTCAGAACTGCATGCATAAAGCTAATAGCAAAGAATATCTTTTTTAACGCATATATATGTATTGGACATCAAGCCAAACCCTCACAATTTTTATGGCTATTAGAATGGCAAATAGTGTTGCTGTATCCAGCTGGCCAAAAATTTTTGTCTGGCCCATAAAAGTGTAAGTGTAGGGCAACAAAAATTTTGAAACAGAACCAATGGCCTTGCTGTTGTTTTTGTGCTGCCAATTTTTTTTAACTCTTTTAGAACTGAAAATGAATTTGGCAAGGTTGTTTTTTTATTTTTTTAGAACATAAAACAGAGAATAATAGAGTTGGAAGGAACCTTGGAGGTCTTTTAGTGCAGCCTCCTTCTCGATGGTACTCCTTCTTATATCATTTCAGACAAATGGTTGTCCAAACTCTTCTTGAAAGCCTCCAGTGATGGGGCACCCACAGCTTCTGAAGGTAGGTTATTCCATTGGTTGATTGTTCTTATCACTAGGAAATTTATCCTTATTTCTAAGTTGCTTCTCTTCTTGGTTCGTTTCCAACCGTTGTTTCTTGTCTTGTCTTTTGGTGCTGTGAAAAATAGTTTGATCCCCTCATCTTTGTAGGAGCCCCTCAATTATTGGAACACTGTCTATCATGTCTCCCCTAGTCCTTCTTTTCATTAGACTAGATATACCAATTCCTGTAACCATTCTTGATGTCGTGTCCCCCTCCCCCTCCAACGACCGGGTCTAGGAAGTCTATATCAGGCGTGGCAACGAAGCCTCTGCAGCTTTGCCAAATTCCTTCCAGGTTTCTCAGGGCAGGCAGGAGTCCAAGTTGTGACTTCAGCAAACTAGATGAGACTTTGCTTGACTCAAGGTTGGAATGCCACAAGCAGGTCCTTTATATAGGCTGTGAGGTGTGGCTCCATGACTCAGCATTTATCCAGGCCTGCCCCTCTCTTCCTTCTGCTGGCGTCGCCTCTCAGATCTCCGGAAGCGAGGATCCTCCCACTTTGAATTGTTTTCTGCTGTTTGAGAAAGGGAGGGGTCAGAAGGAGTAGGCCCGAGTAATTCCAATCCATGGCTGACTTCCTCTGATGGCTGAGCCAAAGGAACACACGCCGTATGAGTGAGGTTTGTTTGTTCATTCCTGATATCCTGTCCGGGCATGGGGCCAGGGCCAGGGGCTGGAGGCATGACAGGCCGTTCATCTTCATTATCAGACTCGGAGTCTGATAGCAGGCCCGGGAGGAGACGGGAGGGGCCCGGCTGAGGAGAGGAGGGAGGACGAGGCACAACACTTCGTAGGTTTTAGCCTCCAGCCCTTTAATTATTCTTGTTGCTCGTCTTTGCACTCTTTCTAGGGTTTCAGTGTCTTTTTTATATTGTGATTGTGACCGGAACTGGCTGCAGTAATCCAAGTGTGGTCTTTGGGTGTTTGTTTGATTTTTTAAAAATCAAGTGAGATTTTTATATTTCTGGAAGTTTTCTGGAATATTTGGGGTGGGGGGTGTAATATTCGTAATATTGAATGTTGTCAGCGTTCTTGGAAAGGATTGCAATCGGATGGGAAAATCATAAAATGAAGGATGACACTATTGAGTTCAATTGTCAATTGCTCAGGGGTGAAATCCAGCAGGCTCTGACAGGTTCTAGAGAACCAGTAGCGGAAATTTTGAGTAGTCTGAAGAACCAGCAAATGCCACCTCTGGCTAACCCCAGAGTGGGGTGAGAATGGAGATTTTGCAGTATCCTTCCCCTGGAGTGGGGTGGGAATGCAGATTTTGCAATATCCTTCCCCCAGGAGTGGAGTGGGAATGGAGATTTTGCAGGATCCTTCCCCCAGGAGTGGGGTGTGAATGGAGATTTTGCAGGATTCTTCCCACAGGAGTAGGATGTGAATGGAGATTTTGCAGGATCCTTCCCTCAGGAGTGGGGTGGGAATGGAGATTTTGCAGGATCCTTCCCCCAGGTGTGGGTGGGAATGGAGATTTTGCAGGATCCTTCCCCTGCCACAGCTACCAAACCAAACCACACCCACCAAGCCACACCACGCCCACAGAACCGGTAGTAAAAAAAAATTGAATTCCATCACTGCCCTTGTTTTGGAATTTAAAAGGTTATAAATAAAAAGTTATTTATAACCTATAAAAAGTCATCCGTTGGAAATTTAGATTTAAGCCAGTGTATCTCCACGGTGACCATTTTAAGAGGTGTGGACTTCAACTCCCAGAACTCCCCAGCTAGCCAAGGTTGAGAAACATTAGTTTAGGCAGTTTAAGGGGGCGGAAAGATCCCTTTATGCTCAATCTCAAAGTAAGACTCTTAAATGGTTGAAGTTTTTAAAGCATTGATTGAAGTTCTGCAGAGAATTTGTCTTAAATTCAAAGTAGGAAAAAACTCCTTTTTTACTTAAGTTCTAATCTGTGGCCACTGAGGATCTAATACATTTTGGTACTCAGGTAGACAAAAACCACACATGGTGCCCTCTGTGATTTATAAAGAAAATTAAATAATGGACCATTTGTTCCCTTTTAATGGTGTCTCAGAATTGATCAAATGCGCTGCTTTTAGTATAACGATCGAACCAGCCATCTCCAGCTAACTCTGCCTTCCTTCTTTTATTCTGAAAAGGAAATGCTTGGAAATTATTGAGTAACTGCAAACAAGATCAATTTAGTAAAATCAACAAGGGATCATCCCTTATTTCTTTATTTAAGTAGAATTATATGTTGCCTTTCATTTAGGAGCTCAAGGAACATATGATTAGAAGACTGGAGGTTCAAACATACAGAAAAACAGTTGCAGGAATTGGGTACCATATTTTTCGGAGTATAAGATGCACTCCCCCCCCCAAAGAGGCTGAACGTAGCCCCGCCCACCCGCTGGCCCCCACCCTTCGGCCTCCACGCATCTTCTTCCTGGCTGCAGAGATTGCCACAGACAGTGCTTTAGCGATCCCCTGTTGTGACTCCGGCTCTCGAGCCTGTCCTCACGGAGGAAGATGACTCTGAAAGTGATGGGGAGGAGCTGATAAGACCTCCCTCTCCAGGACCCTCCTTTCTGGCAACGCCTCAGGTTCCAGCTGAAGGCCAGGAGAAAGGCATGTCGGAGCACCCACTAATAGGGTGTGATGAAGATCAATCTTGGACTGATCCCAGGCAGCATCGGAGGGAGAGGTGTGCGCAGCAAAAGAAGAGGTGTGGAAGGGCCAGAGATTGCTGAGTCACTGAGCCACGCCCCACAGGGGATAAAAGTGGGTGGGGTTGCTCTGCAGGCTCTGTGACGGACAAAAACTGCATATCGTGAGCTTCGGATGGGATATTTTTCAGAATTAAGGCTTGGACTTTGTGAATGACTTCTGACTACTCTTTGAATTCTTGGTTGCCCCAGCAATGGACTACAGATACGCTGGCTCCTGTTTCTAGAGGTGATAAGAAACTTGGCAGGCATTTGGAAAGTAGCTGCCAGAACTTTTATCTGCTAAAGGGATTCAGGTCGGCTTGTAAAAATAAATTACTGGTAGATGTCATTTGCTCGTGCATCTTCCTATATGAGGTGGGGGGACAGAACATCCTCGCAGCCTTGAACGGCTCTCAAACAGAGCGTTTGCCGGCAGAAAATGCAAGGTGCAGAGCCCAAAAGGGCAACCTGGAACAGCTGCTGTCTTGTCTTACTGCTTCCGCGCTTCGCCTGCTTTACTCACTGGAGCTCCCTCCAATGATCAGCTGTTCTTTTGAAGCTGCTTACCAGCCCCAACGAGGTACGTGCGAGCACGCTCACAACCAGCGAACTAATGTGCTGAAGCTGACCAGGCTAAGGATGCTAGCCAGATGAATACCTGGTGGGCAGAGGCAGATTTTTTCCCCCCTATTTTTCTCCCCCAAAACTAAGTTGCGTCTTATACTCCGGAGCATCTTATACTCTGAAAAATACGGTATATCTAGTGTAATGAAAAGGGATGACATGACAGCGGTGTTCCAATATTTGAAGGACGGCCACAAAGAAGAGAGGGCCTGCTATAGGCAGGAATATTTGTAGCCCAGGGTTGAATTATGGGGTCCTTGGTGCTCTCTGAGCTTGATGGTTTTCTTGCAGACTTTTCATTACCCAACTAGATCACATATAAGAAATGCAAGGAAGTAACGAAGCTGGAAGAGCATAAAGGATTCCACAATGTGCTGCGTTCTGTCTTCCTGCTTTTGCCCCCACAGGCAGGCCTGTGAGATGGGTGGGCTGAGAGAATGAATGGCCCTGAGTCCTCCGAGGAAGCTTCCGTGGCTGACAATGGACTTGAAGCTGCGTCTCCCTACTCCTAGCCCACTGCAGCAGCAGTCTGGCTTATGGGTTGAAAGAATACCATTGAACTTTATCAAGGGAAGGCAAATCTCATGTCGGGTGAGGGAGGAGATAGAGGAACAGATTAGGAGAGGAAGAACAGAGTTGGAAGGGACCTTGGAGGTCATTGAGTCAAACCCCCTCCTCAAGGGATCCTATACCAATTCAGACGGTATTGGTGCTCCCACAACTTCTGGAGGCAAACCATTCCACCGATTAATTGTTCTCACTGCCAGGAAGTTTCTCCTTAGTTCTAAGTTGCTTCTCTCCTTGATTGGGGTCCATCCATTGCTTCTTTTTCCACCTTCAGGCGCTTTGGAGAATAGGTTGACCGCTTCTTTGTGGCAGCCCCTGAGATATTGGAACACTGCTATCATGTCACCCACTAATCCTTCTTTTCATTAAACTAGCATCAAGTACCGAAACTTGAGTGCATGCATGCTGGAGAGCCAGATCCCAGAAGAGAGCAGGTGGCCAGTGCGTGTGCACATGGCAGCCAGCTGCATCCTTCCAGGTTCCGTCACACACCTGCGCGCTGGGCAGCTGGTCCGGCGTACATGCATGCACGGGCCAGCTGCACTCTTACAGGTTCCATCCTGTGGATGCGCAAAGACCAGCTGGCTGGCGTGCATCCGCATGATGGAACCCGGAAGAATAGCTGATAACATCACACGTGCCCACAGAGAAGGCTCTGCATGCCATAGGCTCTGCACGCGTGCCATAGGTTCGCCATCGCGGAACCAAACATACCCAATTCCTGCAACTGTTCTTCGTATGTTTTAGCTTCCAGTCCCCGAATCATCTTTGTTGCTCTTCTCTGTACTCGTTCTAGAGTCTCCACATCTTTTTATATCATGGCGACCAAAACTGGCTACAGTATTCCAAGTTTGGCCTTACCAAGGCCTTATAAAGTGGTACTAACACTGCACATTATTCTATCCCTCATATGATAAGCAACCCATCAGGTAAATAAAAGGTAAAGGTAAAGGTTCCCCTCGCACATACGTGCTTGTTGTTCCCGACTCTAGGGGGCAGTGCTCATCTCCGTTTCAAAGCCGAAGAGCCAGCGCTGTCCGAAGATGTCTCCGTGGTCATGTGGCCGGCATGACTCAATGCCAAAGGCGCACAGATCGCTGTTACCTTCCACCAACGGTGGTCCCTATTTTTTCTATTTGCATTTTTACATGCTTTCGAAACTGCTAGGTTGGCAGAAGCTGGGACAAGTAACGGGAGCTCACCCCGTTACACGGCAGCACTAGGGATTTGAACCGCTGAGCTGCCGACCTTTCGATCGACAAGCTCAATGTCCTAGCCCCTGAGCCACCGCGTCCCTATCATCAGGTAAATAATATTGACTAATGGACAGAGAAAAGAAGGGGATCAATTTATAACAATTGAGTTTGTGGCACAAAAACCTCAACCCACTTCATGAACCTGTCAATCCTGTTGCATTCCAACACTTTACATCAATATGACACTAGTCGAGTTGTAGTGACAGATGAAACTCCACATGAGGTCTCCATGGGAAAATTGGCAGGAAAAGCTCCCTATAGTATCTCTGTACAGGCGAACATTTTTTTTTTTTGCAGAAAAAGAGATCAAAAGTAGGCATATGCAGCGTGTAGAAAAAGATACAGAATCATTCCAGCAAGCATATTCACTTTTAACATTATACCTATGGTCTTTATCTTCTTCTCTGTAGTTTGCATAGAACTTACTTCTGAGGGAAAGTTCAAAATTCAAGCATATCCGTACCAATGACATATCAGCAATTAAGGACAGTGGAAAGTATTGTAGATAGTTATTCACAGGCAAAAGAAGACATTAATCTAAATTTAGAGAATGTATGTACAGTGGTAGGGATGTGGTGGCTTAGTGGCTAAGACACTGAGCTTGTTGATCGAAAGATTGGCAGTTCAGCGGTTTGAATCCCTAGTGCTGCGTAACAGGGTGAGCTCCCGTTCCTTGTCCCAGCTTCTGTCAACCTAGCAGTTCAAAAGCACATAAAAAATGCAAGTAGAAAAATAGGGACCACCTTTGGTGGGAAGGTAACAGCATTTCGTGCGCCTTTGGTATTTACCATGGAGACGTCTTCGGACAGCGCTGGCTCTTCAGCTTTGAAACGGGGATGAGCACCACCCCCCTAGAGTCGGGAACGACTAGTACATATGTGCGAGGGGAACCTGTACCTTTTTATATACAGTGGTACTTCGGTCCTTTCGGTAATTCTTTCCAAAACCGATGAGGACCAAGAAAATCACATGACTTACCATGTGACCCGCTATTTCTGCCAGAATAAATGGCGAATCATGAGGAAACCGATGACAGAAAGTTCTTCCTTGTGTGTCAACTCCCAGGAGAAAGATGAGTGCCGGGACAAGATTTCTGTGTCAACTTCAAACCGAACCTGGCAGAAGCCATTTTACTGTTCCTCAGTTGCCACACACAAGGGAAAGGGGGGAAGGAAGTTAGAGTAACCTTGTTAGACACAACAAAGAACTTTCTTGTGGGGACCAAGATCATCTCCATGGGGAGCGATCAGGGAAGGAGTAATCGAAGAGCCCGCCCATTAAACCAATTGGCCAATGTGACCTGTGTCCCTTGGGGATGGGTTTATTTCTTCTTTTAATTATACTGAAACCATGGGAATTATTTAGAGTTGGTTTTCCTTTAATCCGTGCCGATATGATGTGCTCAATAAAAAGTCCTTTGAGGTGGATTCAGTTCTCAAGAGTTCTGATTTTTTTGGGCTCATCTTGACGTTCTGCCTCACCGAGCACCAAATCCGATGCGTTTTTGAAGCAGTCACATGCCGAGTGTACTACTGTACAGGTAGTCCTTGGTTAATGACCCGTCATCGAGCCCAGAACGTCCTGAAGAAAGCAATAGCATATACCACTTCTGTACATTTGGCAAAAAAACAACAACAACCCAAAAACACTTGAACATGTTGGAGTGTTCACCAGGAGTCATGCTAAACTTCTCGAGACTTTTACCTTTTCTGATAACACGGGAAGAAAACACTAGATCAGAGGGAATCCAAGTGGATTTTGAAAAGGAATCTCTCTGTCCTCTGAACGTTGTCCGAGTTGTTTGATTTCTTTCTTTTTCTCTCTCCTTTTTTTTAAAAGAAAGCTCCTTTCTTTTGAAACACAGGTAGCATTCTCTCGCTGTCTTTCTTTTATATATATATATATCTTCATCCCTGAACTTCAGGACTGTGTGTTGTCTTTTCCAGTCCGTGTTCTTTTCTTCTCTTTTTGTACACCCTCAGCAGGACGAGGGAGCTGTGGCTAATTTGTTTTGATATCCCTGTGCTTTGGTCTGCCTCCTTTTTGAAATGCATTCCTTTTGTAGGCGTGAGGTCGAGGTGGTGGGATGCTTCCAGCATAGGTAGCATCCACCGCAGAAAAGAGGTGGCCGACTTTGATCACTGGGCTTTCTGTTTTTTTCATGTCGGATCATTTGAAAAGGCGGCGATGTTCGGTGTTGGGTAGCTTTCACGAGTCCTTCTCTGGTTTCCTCCCAGGGTATTTGCCGTAGTTAGGGGACAGGTTGTTCTCCTTTCCTTTCTCTCTGTCTCTTAGCCTTTTCCTGAACAACTGTGAATTGGATGGGGAAGGATAATGTAGACCATGCTATAAAAAAAAGCCCGGTTTAATTGATGAATATTATCGTTGAAGGGGGAAAAAATTCACTGCGGTATTAAAAAATAACAAAAAAAAGAGGACCACAGCATAGTGCTTCCAAAACTTTTTCCTTTCTTACCCAAAACTGCTTATCAGAAAGTTATGGGAGACATGATAGCAGTGTTCCGAGATCTCAGGGGTTGCCACAAAGAAGAGGGAGTCAAGTTATTCTCCAAAGCACCTGAAGGCAGGACAAGAAGCAATGGATGGAACCTAATCAAGGAGAGAAGCAATTTAGAACTGAGGAGAAATTTCCTGACGGTTAGAACAATTAATCAGTGGAAAAACATGCCTCCAGAAGTTGCGAATGCTCCAACACTGGAAGTTTTTAAGGAGAGACTGGACAACCATTTGTCTGAAGTGATGAAGGGTTTCCTGCTTAAGCAGGGGGTTGGACTAGAACAGGGCTCTCCAACCTTAAACACTAAAAGAGCCACAAAGGTCCTAACTGGAAGACCCCGTTCAATTCTGGAGCCACCCAGAAGTCCAGTTCCCCCACCATAGTCTCCTCCTAGCACGGCAACTTTTTCCTCTGCCAACTGGAAGTCGATTCCCCCACCATAGAGTCTCCTCCTAGCATGGCATCTTTTTTCCTCTACCTGTCCTAAGAAAAAGCCCTATCACTTGTAGAGCCGACCAGCAACAGGGAGCCGCAGCAGAGGGATGAAAGAGCCGTGGGTTGCTGGCCCCTGGATTAGAAGACCTCCAAGGTCCCTTCCCACTCTGTTAGTCTATTCTAAAAGTCTTAGCAAACTTGGAGGATAAATTGTAACTCCTTTCCTTCAGCACAGTCGTAACTGTGACTGCTGAATGAATGGTTGTAGCACGAGGACTACCTGGATTATAAAAACAGTACAGGTAGTCCTCGATTTACAACATTCATTTAGTGACCGTTTGAAGTTATAACGGCACTGAAAAAAGTGACATGTGACCATTTTTCACATTTATGACTGTTGTAGCATCCCCATGGTTGTGTCATCAAACTTCTGCCGAGTGGCAACAGACTCATATTTATGACGGTGGCAGTGTCCCAGCTGTCGGCTTTGGAAGCCATACTAGGCCGAAGGCTTCCCCCCCCTCTCCTACTTTCCCACACCGGAGAAAGTGGCAGTGTGTGGAAGCCTTCGGCCTAGTATGGTGACATTGATACCAGCATCATGTGATCTCCGTTTTGTGACCTCCTGACAAGCAACGTCAATGGGGAAGCCAGATTCGCTTAGCAACCGGGTTACTAATTTATCCACTGCAGTGATTCACTTAACAACTGTAGCAAGAAAGGTCGTAAAATTTATTATTATTTATTTATTTATTCGGATTTTTATACCGCCCTATCTCCCGAAGGACTCAGGGCGGTGTACAGCCAAATAAAAACATAAGAATAATACAAATAAAAACAACAATTAAAAAACTTATTAATTAGGCCGAAATTAAAATATCACTAAAATAGTATAAAACCCCATTAAAACTAAATTTAAAACTAAAAACCCGAGGCTAGGCCTGCGCAAATAAATAGATGTTAAGCTCGCGGCGGAAGGTTCGGAGGTCGGGAAGTTGGCGCAGCCCTGGGGGAAGCTCGTTCCAGAGGGCGGGAGCCCCCACAGAGAAGGCCCTTCCCCTGGGTGTCGCCAGTCGGCACTGCCTGGCGGACGGCACCCTGAGGAGTCCCTCTCTGTGAGAGCGCACGGGTCGGTGGGAGGCAATCGGTGGCAGTAGGCGGTCCCGTAAGTAACCTGGCCCTATGCCATGGAGCGCTTTAAAGATAGTAACCAAAACCTTGAAGCGCACCCGAAAGGCCACAGGTAGCCAGTGCAGTCTGCGCAGGATTGGTGTAACATGGGGCAAAACTCACTTAGCAAATGACTCACTTAACAACATAATTTCGGGCTCAGTTGCGGTCGTAAGTAGGGGACTACCTGTACTATTGAATGATCTTTCTGTCATTTCAACAAATTTACCGTTGGTAATTTCATTGATTTTCTTTTTAATTGGAATGCCTTGGGAGAGTTTTGAATATACCTGCCAATCTTTGAGTCAATTTAAATGTCCTTGTTATGCTAGGGAATGGATTTGTGTGTCGTCATCCAAAGGAAAATCACTTTTACCCAATTTTGGATAATTTACCCTGGTTTGGGAAGTACTGCCATAATGTCTTGGGGGTGAATCAGTTGCTTGGAATACAGTACATCCCAATTTGGGGGTTGTTGTTGTTTTTAAAAAAATAGTTACACAGCAGAAATTTAATGTGGAGAAATATAAATAAATATAAATATAAATATAAATATAAATGTAAACAAAAAAAAAAAAAAAGCAAGGTTTTATTTATTCGTACTTTTCGTACTTTTATACCGCCCTATCTCCCTAGGGACTCAGGGCGGTGTACAGCCATATAAAAACACATAAATATACAAAGTAAAACATTCATCTAAAAAACTTATTATATAGGCCAAAATTTAAAATAGACATATAAACAATAAAACCCAATTTAAAACCAAATCTAAAATTTAGACATTTAAAATTTTAAAAATTTTAAAAAATCTAGTCCAGTCCTGCGCAAATAAATAGATGTGTCTTGAGCTCGCGGCGGAAGGTCCGAAGGTCAGGAAGTTGACGAAGTCCTGGGGGAAGCTCGTTCCAGAGGGTGGGAGCCCCCACAGAAAAGGCCCTTCCCCTGGGCGTCGCCAGTCGGCACTGCCTGGCCGACGGCACCCTGAGGAGTCCCTCCCTGTGAGAGCGCACGGGCCGGTGGGAGGCATTCGGTGGCAGTAGACGGTCCCGTAAGTAACCCGGACCTATGCCTACCTTAAACCTAGGTAGGAAAAATTAAAGGTACAAGTACAGATTAGGTGAAATCTGGCTCAAAAACAGTAATTGTGAGAGGAACCTTGGAGTCTTAGTGGACAATCACTTAAATATGAGCCAGCAGTGTGCGATGGCAGCCAAAAAAGCTAATACAATCATTGGTCGTTATAAACACAGGTGTTGTGGCTCCCGCCCCCGAACCTGCCCCATGCCTGAAAGTGCCTTGGAGCCGGGCCCGCTGCCAGAAAGTGACTCGGAGCCGGGCCTGCTGCCAGAAAGTGACTTAGACAGTGAGGGGGAAGGGCCGTCAGGACTTATCTCGGAAGCACCGGCTTCCCTGGATTAGCTCCAGGATCCAGAAGCAGGGGAGGGGCAGGTCTAGGTAGTGCTGAGTCATGGAGCCACACCCCATAGGATATAAAAGGCAGCAAGAGCTGGTGTGTCTCTTTGTATCAGGCAAATCTACGGATTGACTAGAGCTGAAGGTTGTGACTCACCAGCGTCTTGGCAGCTAACGAGGGTTCTTGGCAGACGCTGGCTCTTTTGCTGCCAGAGCTGATAAGAGCCGGCTAATTAAGCCATCGTTCGGACGGAGGCGAGGAGGACATAACAAGAGGCTTAGAATCCAAATCAAGTGAAGTGTTAGTACCACTTTATAAAGCCTTAGTAAGTGCATCAGTTTTGGTCACCACATTACAACAAAGATGTTGAAACTTTGGAAAAAGTGTAGAGGAGAGCCAATTAAGATGATCAAAGGCCTGGAGACTGAAAGATATGAAGAACGATTGCAAGAGTTGGGTATGGTCAGTCTAGAGAAAAGAAGGACTAGGGGGGGACAAGATAGCAGTATTCCAGTATTTGAGAAGTTGCCACAAAGAAGAGGGAGGTCAACTTATTTGCCAAAGCACCAGAAGGCAAGACAAGAAACAATGGATGGAAACTAATCAAAGAGAGAAGCAACCTGGAATTAAGGAGAAACTTCCTAACAATGAAAACCGGTGGAACAGCTTGCCTTCGAAAGTTGTGAATGCTTCATCACTGGAGGTTTTTAAGAAGAGACTGGGCAGCCACTTGTCCGAAACAGTATAGGATCTCCTGCTTGAGCAGGGGGTTGGACTAGAAGACCTCCAAGGTCCCTTCCAGCTCTATTCTGATTGATCGGTACCAAAGTGCAGTGGGAAACAATCCTGTGCAAGCTGACTGAAATGGTGGCAGTCCAAAGAAATTTCACTCGGTCGTTCTGTTTTTATTGTACTGAGCAGGGAACACGAAGGAATTGCTGTGCCAAATGCATTGGAAAAGCGACCTGCCGACTCACTATCTCAGCAAAACAGCGTTTGGAAGAGAGGCGCATAAAAGCTAAAGCTTTCTAGGCAGAAACGCAGGTCATTGTAACCAGACACCATATTTTTACCCAGGCACCAGGACATCATAGCGAAGAAACAAAAGACGAGATCAGGGGGTGGTGATCTAAAAGAGAAAATGTAGCATTTGTTGTTTGTCTGATGGCCAGCTGCAGGCTGTAAAATGGGTGTTGGACGATGAACTGTGCAAAAACAGAATGATTAAGTCATATTTCTAGAGGTGGTGAAACAGCCAACAATTCAGCGCATTTAGGAATTGATGTTCCCGGCCTCTGGTATGACTCAAAGCAAAGTTGCAGAATGAGATAGAAAAGTATCCCACACAATAAGGCAGCAGTTGAAGATGCTCTAAGGGAAAGTAACTGGGCAAGGAACTAGGTGTGGATTACTCCCTCTTATATTTTGCACCTTCATTTTGATGCTCTAACATTGTGATATTCCAACAAATAGCAAACTTCCAATTGAATGAGGTTCGACTGGAAACATCTGCCAGGAGTCTAGCTTCTTCATCATAGCTGAGCAGGACTTTGGACCAAAATGGACTTTTTAACAACAACAAAAAAAAAACCACGTCTGTAGCTATACAATTTGGGATGAAAACACATGAATGTTATTGGAGTAGGAATGGATTTCCAGAGGAAAAATTGCCGACTACAGGAACCAGGAGCGCCACTCAGGTGACCTTGAGGACACAGATAAGCCTCCAAGCGTTTCAATAACCCTCTAAAAGGATGCAAATTACCGGCTGCCTGCAAGGAGTATAAATCCTTCCATTCCCCACTATCTTCTAAATTCCTGCACCTGTCAGATTGAAAGGAATTACTTTGGAGCAGGGGTCTCCAACCTTGGCAACTTTAAGCCTGGAGGACTTCAACTCCCAGAATGCCCCAGCCAGCAAAGCTGGCTGGGGCATTCTGGGAATTGAAGTCCTCCAGGCTTAAAGCTGCCAAAGTTGGAGACCCCTGCTTTGGAGGGGAAAGTAATTCACAGGCAGTCCCCCAGGTAAGAACGGGTGATGATAGTTTTGCCCAAAATTGGCCCTTCTGGGTTTTTGAATATACTGTGCTCAGAGCGAACCATTTATTCACTAAACAGCCACAGTGTTTGCTTAATGACTGTGGATTCACTTTTAACATTTTCGCTTAATGACCGCCACAAAAGGCTCGTCAAATTGGTTCAGTCACTTTCCATGAGCATCGTGGCTTTACGACCACGATGGGCAGACTCCATTACGGTCCTAAGTCAAGGAGAACCAGTTAGAGCAGGTTGGACGGAGAGTGGCTGGTCCAGAACCACTCAAGGAGCTTCTGTGGTGGTTGTTGCGGTTTCAATTGCTAAGTTGTGTCTGATTCTTTGCGACTCCATGGACTGTAGCAGGCCAGGCCCCCTTGTCGTCCACTGTCTCCCAGAGTGAACCCAAATTCATGTTGATTGCATCAATGGTTACTCTCTAACCATCTCATCCTCTGGCGTCCCCCTTCTCCTTCTGCCTTCCATCTTTCCCAGCATCAGAGTCTTTTCCAGTGAGTCTTTTTTTCTCATTAGGTGGCCAAAGTACTTGAGCTTCAGATTCAGTATCTCTTCTTCCAAAGAAGAGTCTGGGTTGATTTCCTGTAAGATTTGTCTGATTCGACTTCCTTGCAGTCCAAAGCAAGGGTCTCCAACATCACCAGAGGTGGTATTCAGTTGGTTCGGACCGGTTTGGGTGAACTGGTAGCGACGACTGCGAGTGGGGTGAGGTCCTTCTCTCGCCCCGTCGTAATGCCGTCCTATTTAGCCACGTTTTTGGGGCCGGGCACATGTGCGGAAGGTGCAGAAGGTGCGCGCATGCAGCGAACCGGTGGTAAGAATATGTGAAACCCACCACTGAAGATCACACTTTGAAAGCAATGTCTGTGGTGTGTCGGGGGAACTCAAATCAGATTCTCCCTGATGTCAGTTCAACCCTTCATAGTGTTTCTCTTTCCTTTCCTATATCTTACTAATATTAGTTGATTCTTAGATATTCTGTGTCCCCCCCCCCGCCATCCCTCTTTTTGGGACATTTGACCAGTTGCATCAATTGAAAAAAAGGCAGGAAGAGAGATGAGCAGACAATCCTGAAGTGCTTAGGACACACTCTCTGCATTTCTCCCTCCCTCCCTCTCCCTTCCCCCTCCCTCTCTCTCCCTCTCTCCTCCCTCTCTCTATTTCCCCTTCTCTCTCCCTCTCTCTCTTTCTCCTTCTCCCTCCCCCCTCTCTCCTCTCCTCTCCCTCCCTCCTCTCTCTCTCTCTTCTCCTTCTCCCTCCCCTCTCTCTCTCTTCCCTCTCTCTGTTCCTCTCTCTCTCTCTCTCTTCTCCCTCCCTCTCTCCCTCCCTCTTTTCCCTCCCTCTCTCCCCTTCTCTCTCTCCCTCTCTCCCTCTCTCTTCCCCTCTCCCTCTCCCTCTCTCTCCCCTCTCCCTCTCCCTCTCTCTCCCCTTCTCTCTCTCTCTGTCTCTCTGTCTCTCTCCCCCCCCTTCTCCTCATCATGGAGGAAAATTATCTAATTCCACCATCCGTCATATGAACATCCTTGCTTAATTTAATACAATTATTCCATCAAGGAGGATAATCTCTGCAACATAATTCATTTACACAACATATTTCACAACCGTCTCTACCTCGCCGTTTCTTATTACCGTGGCTGATAATTTCACGACTGCTGATGGGATAAGAGGAAGAGAGCAAAGAAAAGAGGCGAACCGTGCTTGGGGGTGGTGTATGCCTCTCTGCTTGCCCAATGTGCGTTTTGTGTGTGTACGTAGGGGCCAAGACACAATGGATGCCTCTGGAGGCAACGCTGGGAAAGCATTTAGATTGTGCCAGTTGCCGCCGGATGTCCATTATTGAAATATTTATTGGTCCAGCATTTGGGGGATAAGCTAGTGAGTCGGCAGATAAGCCAGGGACGGCCGATATTCTTCAGCAGACAACAATGGCACAATTGTCGCTGGCCCCAGATGTGCCAGCCAAGGCAACACAATTGTGCGTTTATGAAGCAATGAAGATCTCTATGAAAGAGGAGAAAATCGGAAGGGGGGGGGGAGAGAAGTGGTCTGGAGTTTTGTTTCCAAAGTCATTGGGGGATGTTATTATCCACTTTTTTCCCACCACTACCACCCCACCCTCTGTGGCTTCTCAGATCTCTCTGGCATTGGCCGCTGTTTCTCCCCATCAAGGTCATTTAGCAGGCTTCAGGAGGAGATGGAGGGGGTTCCCAGAGGTCACGAAAAGCTGCTTTGGTTTTTGGCCAGGCCATTTCAAGCCAGCTCGTCCCAAAGGTACTTTTTCCAAGAGACCATTGGGCTTCCTTTGTTTTTCCTTGAAGACGTTTTGCTTTTCATCCAAGAAGCCGTTTCGGTTCTTCAAGAAGCCTCTTGAAAAAGCATCTTTGGGACAACAGGCTCCTCCTGTTCCTCTGCCTCACTACTGTCAATCTCTGGAGGCTCTGGAGTCTGCACCTCACTCCCCTATAGCCCTGGTCCCACCTCAGCCTCCAATGCAGAGCCCTCATCCGGGCCTTCCCCAGCCTCCAGGACTGGCCCATGTTCTTCCTCAGCCTCATCGCTGTCTGACTCCGCTGCCAACTCCGCAGGCTGCTGGCGGACCACAGCAGTATTGCAATGTTTTTTGCCTTTGTGGAGCCGAGGCAGGCGTGGCCTGCACGTGACGCATCCGGCCCATGGACCGCCAGTTTGACAAGCCTGTATTAGGACATAACAGGAAGCCTAGGATTTGACTATAGAAAAATGTTTAATTAACTCTATTTTAGGGTACAGCCTGCTATGTAAATGCAGGCCCTGAAATGTGGACTTGTGGTCAACACTTTGGGTATTGATGTATTAATAGAGTAATTTGTATGAACCTGTGAACTGAATAATAGCGTGAATGGAATAAGTCCCCCTAAAATGAGTAAAAATTAGCAGGACGGCAAAGATCAATGATTCTTGGCTTCAGTGCTTTAGAGCAGGGGTCTCCAACCTTGGCAACTTGAAGACTTGTGGACTGGCTGAGGGATTCTGGGAATTGAAGTCCACAAGTCTTCAAGTTGCCAAGGTTGGAGACCCCTGCTTTAGAGGAATAATAGAAACACGTTTCCCTCACAAAATGAAAGCTAATATCTGGGGAGGTTTCTTCATGTATACTTTATGAAACAACCCGCTATAATGAGGTGTGTTTGTATTTAACATTTATAAATCGTCCTTCTCCTGATTCAAGTGCCGTGGGCAAGATACAATGAATTTAAAACTAGGTAATAAAAATCCATTGAACGCTCTCATATTTGTGTGTGTACAGACACAGGCTCACACGTGAACATTTAGATTTCTTTTTATAAAAGCCCCCGGCAGATTTATAAAGGAGATTCTGAAAGAAGAGGTAGGTTCTCATTCTCCTTTTTTCCCCAAACTTAATAAAACGGGAGAGGATTAGCTTTGCTTCATATAACGATTTGTTGTTACCGTAGACTGGCAACGATTCAGGAGATGGTTATATAAAATAGCAGTTGAAATCCACTGGGTTATCAATAAAAAAAAAAACTGCATCATTGCACAGACAGTTTAAAAACAAACAGGAGGTCTCCACCTGATGTAGGAGAAAAACTAAAGCTGGGTGGGGGAGAGAAGTGCGTCATCAGTTTAGAATTAAAATGTTGCCAAAAATGATCCAAGTCCAACCCCTTTTGAATTCCTTTGACTCTTAAGGTAAAGGTTCCCCTCGCACATATGTTCTAGTCGTTCCGTTTTAAAGACATACTTTATTTATTTTATATTATTAATTGTTTGCTGGCTTGTTTATTTGATTCCGAATCCTGCACAGTTTCCAAATGACTCTGGTGGTTGACGTGAAAAAAAAAGTACATGAAAATAATTAAAAAGAAAAGAACAACTATGAGCAAACAAAATTCATGTTACACGAGAAAAAAATTCCATCAAGGATTCGGTCTAAATTCCAGGCCTGAGAGCAAAGACATTTTCAAAGACTTGAGGAATCTCTATAAAAAGGGTATCCCGAGGAACTCGAGATGAGTGATATTCTAGATATCCATCTGTAGCAGGGGTGAAATGTAAAATTTGTTACTACTGGTTCTGTGGGCGTGGCTTGGTGGGGGGTTATGTAACTGGGTGGGCGTGGCCAACTTTTTTTTTCTTTTAAAAGCATTTTTTCTACAACCTCTCCGGCCGAGAGGTTGTAAAAAATGCTTTTAAAAGCCTCTGATGATCAGGCAACTCAGCTGGGATCACCAGAGGAGCCTTTTAAAAGCATTTTTTCCACAAACTCTTCGGCCAAAGAGCTTGTAGAAAAAATGCTTTTAAAGGGTTCTGAATGATCCCAGCTGAGTTGCCTGATTGCCAGAACCCTTTAAAATCATTTTTTTTACAACCTCTTCGGCCGAAGAGATTGTAGAAAAAATGCTTTTAAAGGTTCTGATGATCCCAGCTGAGCTGCCTGATCGCCAGAACCGTTTAAAAGCATTTTTTTCGGCCGAGTAAGAAAAAAAGTTAAAAAAACCCACCTCTGATGATCGTGCAGCTCAGCTGGGCATGGGGGAGGCAGGGATTTTTGCTACCTGTTCTCCGAACCACCTGCCACCATCGCTACCGGATTGAACGATCTGTTCCAAACTGGGAGCATATCACCCCTGATCTGTAGGACCCAAAGACCCAAAGACCTTCTCACCACCCAGTTTAGATTCCTTCTGTTGCCACAAAAGACTCAAGCCCAAACCCCCGTGAATTCCATTGACCTTATCTAGTGCCAATTTAGCTTTGACCATTAGTTGACTAGATTTTTATGTAGAGATGGTAATAATAAACTTCTCTGTGCTGTGAACTCAACAAATGCTAAGAGTTAGTTGCACCTGACATAGCCTTCTGTTTTAAAGGTAAATTAAATCTTCCGAGGATGTTCACAGGATGTGCATTTGTCTGCACTTAGTTTCCCTTGGCTGCTCCTCGGAAAAGAAATACGTAGGAATCAACAGGTGATTAAGGCCACCTTGCCTATATTATAATAGGCCGATTGGAGTATTTTAAAAAAATGTAATTGCACAGGATGAATCATTCCTTTCAGTGCTCAAAACCACTGGAGCTCCATTAAAGGACCATTAAGAGCTCATTGAAGGCAATAGGACTGCTCTCATAATCACTCCCAAGGAATTCCGTTTCTGGAATGCCACTTTAGTACTTGCCGGGCCGAAAGAAGAGAAAAAAAGATTTCCTGTTTCTCCTCCTTTATTATGCTGGCTATTATTATGAAGCCCCAGCTGTGTCTCATGAAAGTTCTTTAATGTCATATTTAACTTTTTTTTAAAAAATCCCTCCTTTTCCGTGAGGGTTATAGCACGGTTGATTCGGCATTAAGATTAGATTTACGTCATGACGTTGTTACCAAAGGCTGAGGGTAATGTGATATCTAACAAGTAGGATAAAACTGATTGGCTCCAAAGCTGACTTGCTAGACATGATTGACAGAAAGCAGAATCATTGTTTTATTTGAATTCAATGTTTATTTCTGACGTTTAGGAATTGTAGCGTCTCAATCAAAGCGGTTGTAGGAGAAGGAGTAATGGCCAAACCCAGGGGGTGGTGTTAAAAGAGGAATCAGCCTAAATTCCCTACGTTGTCACATTCAATTCAACCCAACCTCCCTTGAATTCCATCTAACTCCAAGCATGTGTAACCTTTAATTGAGAAGATTCCTGTGCGTAGACTTTTTAGCAATACAGATATTCCACGATACACAAGCATTCGTTTATGGACCGTTCAAAGTTACAACGGTACCGAAAAAGAGGTGACTTATGACCAGTTTTCACACTTACAACCATTGCAGCATCTTGATGGTCAATGGATCAGAGTTTGGCAGCTTGGCAACCCGCAAGTGTTTTACGAAGGTTGCACCTGCCTGAGGTCCTGGGATTGTCGATTGCAGCTTTCTTAGGGAGCTTCCAACAAGCGAAGTTTAATGGGGGAAGCCAGATTTGCTTAATGACCTCATGGTTCACTTAACAACTTTGGTGACTTGCTTAATGACTGTGGCAAAAAAAAAAAGTCCCAAAATGGGAACGGCGAGCCCAACAACTGTCTCGTTTGGCGGTGGAAATTTGGGGCTCATGATTTGTGATCATAAATTGAGGATTACCTGTAAATTTG
Organism: Ahaetulla prasina; assembly: GCF_028640845.1. Classification (NCBI taxonomy): domain Eukaryota; kingdom Metazoa; phylum Chordata; class Lepidosauria; order Squamata; family Colubridae; genus Ahaetulla; species Ahaetulla prasina. The sequence goes on from NC_080545.1 coordinate 91,514,116, forward strand.
TTTAATTTGACCTTTGTTTGTGAACCTGTTTTGTTTTTTTGTTGTACCTAAGAGTAGTGTACAAAATCAACTGACTTAAAGTCATATTTTTGCACTTTTTTTAAAAAAAATATATGACGCCCACCTCATTCTGCAAACTCTGATTCAATCCCCAAAGACATCTGGGAAACAATATGTGTCTTTAATATAACATATTCTCCCCATCTATTCCTGATCCATTCCATCAGGAAAGAGTCCCAACATCCTTACCAAATTGTTCCTTCTATTGTATTCTTAGTAGAAGGAAACTCTCTTCTGACCCGGCTCCCAAACATGACAAACCCTCTGTAGTTAAACAAATGTTCCCTTTATTAGGACCGCCAGAAGCCCTGCAAAAAGTCTCTCTCACACACACAGCAGGCTAAGAAGTCTGTTCGGCAGCGAGATGAATAGTTGTCTGCCACACCTATTCATCTCCGCCCCCTGCCTTTTGTGCCCAGAGTTAGGGTGGAGCTTTACTAACAGCGGTGGCTCTTCTGTCCCAAGGATCAGCCCATAGATTTCCACTGCTCTCCTCTCCTCTGCCTTCTGTGCATTTGCACGTCAGGCATTGGACCCAGCTGTTCCTCCTCTTCCTCATCAGCCACCTCCAGAGCAAATAATGAAAAGAACATATTTTAATATAAACATGTGTATTAATACTAGAATGATATACATTTTGATGAAAGCAAAGAATATGAATAGTTATTTTGTATGTTTAAATAATATTGTGATTAGCATTAGAATAGTATATTGAAACATTAAATAATGAAACAATGAAGGATGGTATTTTAATATAAATAGATTCGAAGAGTGAAATATGGGAAATATGAATAAGAACTAAGTATTAAAAATGGGGAAATTAGAGATTGAATAATGGTATTATTGAATATGTTTAAATAATATTATGGTTTGCAGTGGAATAATAAAGTGAAATAATGAGTAATAAAATGATGAAAGAACATTTTTTAATATAAACAGGTGTATTAATAGTGGAATCATATACATTGGATGAATGTAAAGAATATGAATAGAATTAATTTTTATGTTTAAATAATATTGTGATTGGTATTAGAATTGCATATTTAAATATTGAACAATGAAGCACTGAAGGATAGTATTGTAATATAAAGGGAACGTCTTTTAATACAATGGTGACATGAATAAAAGTTAGAATAAAGACAGAAATAAGAGAAAGGGGGAATATTAGTATATACATTTTTCTGAGATAAAATAAGTGCAATGATAAAAGGGGGGTTTAGAAACTGAACAGCGGTAGTATTACGTGCTGTATGTTTAAACAATATGAAATAATGAAAGATTATAATTTGATATAAATGTTTATTACTACTGGAAATATATAAGCTGGATGAATGTGATAACTATGATTAATAATATTATTTTATTTGTACTAAAATGTTTGGCACCCAGGTGTTACACTGTTCACACATTGATAAATTGGTGAAATCCAAAAAATTTTACTACCGGTTCTGTGGGCGTGGCTTAGTGGATGTAGTGTGGCTTAGTGGGTGTGGCAGGGGAAGGCTCCTGCAAAATCTCCATTCCCACCCCAATCCAGGGGAAGGATACTGCAAAATCCCCATTCCCATCCCACTCTGGGGCCAACCAGAGGTGGTATTTGCCGGTTCTCCGAACTACTCAAAATTTCCGCTCCTGGTTCTCCAGAATCTGTCAGAACCTGCTGGATTTCACCCCTGCATTGATATGTATGTGTAATATAAAATAAAAAACTTGATAATTAAAAAGAAATGGACACCTAGATTGGTCAGGAGAAAATTTTTAATCTTTTGCCTGGAAGCACCCATCTGTTGGCAGCTGGAGGCCTGTTGGGTCAGAAGTACAGGTAGTTCTCGACTTACAACTACAACTGAGCCCGAAATTGATGTTGCTAAGCAAGACAGTTATTCAGATATTCGGTCATAAGTTACATTTTTTCAGTGCCATTGTAATTTCGAACAGTCACTAAATGGAGTGTTGTAAGTCAAGGAGTACCTGAAGTTACAGAAAGTAGGAAGTATGGAAAGTAGAATATGTACAATTTGGAGAAATTGGTCTCAAATATTAAGGGAGGGGGCGGGGAGAGGAACTCAGTTTACAAAGCTAGATTTAGGGATATTGAGTTATCTTTTATTTCATTCTATTTCTTTCATCCATCAAGTGGCCTTTCTTTACCTCAGGTATTATTACGGGAACTTTCCTTCTGATGAATGGTTTATGAACAGCCCCATGTGTATTTTAAACAAAGATGTCAAAAGCTCAACCTTTCTTATGTTTTTTTCTCTAATTGTGAATGATTGATATTGTTTCTTATTTCATACTGAGAATTCTCCTTGGATTTTTTTTTTGATGTAAAGACATTTGGAAATTTAAAAAAGAAGAAGAAGAAGACTTCACATTCCCCACAATATACTACTTATGCCAGTGTAACTAGATGGTTCTCTGTGATATTAATAAAGGAGAATATTTGAACCTTAGGGTTGAAATGGGGGTAGTGGTCCTTGGTGCTCTCTGCAAGGTTAGGGTTCAAAAATTTTAGCAAGGGATTGTTCTGTCTCCTTCCCCACTTCGGATTAACGAGCTGGCCTTCAACCAGTGGATTCACAGCTCCTATCAGTCCTGGCAGAGAAATCGCAGCTTGCTGCCAAAGTTCAAACAAATGACTCACGTAGCAAGACTTTCAGCTCTTTTTGAAATGGTTCAGCTAAACTTTTGCTTCCCGTGAAGTGAGAGCAGTCCCAAAGCTCCTTATATATCCTGTGGGGTGGGGCTTTGATGACGCCGCCTCTCTAATATGATTATTGTCAGCTGGGTTGTCAGCTGGGTCTGAAAGCGTAGCCTGAGGAAGGGAGGAATCAGGGGATGACGGCCTCATTATGTCCTCCGACTGGTCTGGTTTTGGCTCCTGGAGCCGAGCCAAAGGAATCGGTGCTCCCGAGGTAAGCCTTACCGGTCCTTCCCCCTCACTCTCGGAGTCACTGTCGGGCATGGGGCCAGGTTCGGGGGCTGGAGTCACAACAGGGATTCTCTGCCCAGTTGCTGAGTGGGCGTGGTCATGGTGGGCGTGGCCTAGTCATCCTCCTGCACTACAGCAGGGAAGGGGGCATTTTTGCTTCCCTCAAGCCTCCGGGAAGGCGAAAACGACCTCCCCAGCTCTGAAGGCCGGAAATGGGCCCATTTCCAGCCTTCCCGAACTTCTGGTAGGCCCGTTTGTCACCCTCCCCAAACCTCCATGCGCACCCTGCGCTTACCTGCATCCAAAACAGGCAGCATGGGGACTCCGGGGAGGGGAGGGGTGGGGTGGGCAGGCCCAGCCAGGAGTGGGATTTGGGGGTGTTCTCCGAACTGCATAGAATTTTAGCTAGAGGTTCTCCTGAACCCCTGTGAACCCCCAGCAGCCCCACCCCTGGCTCTCTGGGCTTGGTTGTTTTCTTGAAGACGTTTCATTACCCAACTAGGTAACATCATCAGTGCTAGTGATGATTGTCTTTGAGTCAGTGTTTTCTCATGGTTGCTGAGACAGTACTAGACCGATTCATCAGGTTTCCGCTCACATATTTTAACATTTTATTTTTTTATAACCCAACCTTTTCGAGCTTTAGGACAACAAAATACAGGTAGCCCTTGACTTATACCGGTTCATTTAGTGACATTCAAAGTTGCAACGGCACTGGAAAAAGTGACTTAGCACTGTTTTGCACACTTATGACCGTTGCAGTCAGACTGCGGCAAAAAAGGTTGTAAAATGGGGCAAAACTCACTTCGCAACTGTTTCACTTAGTACCTTCAGCCAGGGGTGAAATGCTCCCGGTTTGGACCAGATCGCCTGATCCAGTAGCGATGGCAGCCAGTGGTTCAGAGAACCGGTAGCAAAAATCCCACCTGTCCCCGCCCCAGCTGAGCTGCGTGATCATCAGAGGTTTGGGGTTTTTTTACTTTTAAAAGCATTTTTTCTTCCGCCAAAAAAATTCTTTTAAAAGTAAAAAAAAAAAAAGGCTCTGATCATCGTGCAGCTCAGCTGGGATCATCAGAACCCTTTAAAAGCATTTTTTCTACAACCTCTTCGGCTGAAGAGGTTGTAGAAAAAATGTTTTTAAAAGGTTCTGGTGATCAGGCAACTCAGCTAGGATCGTCAGAACCCTTTAAAAGCGTTTTTCCGTCTGGCGATCCCTGCTGAGTTGCCTGATACCAGGAAGTGGTATCTACCTAATTATTATAAACCCCCCATCCTAACAAAGCAACACTAATGTATTTTGCAGTAATTGTGTCCCCTCCCCTGCCTATAGTTTGGGAAGATCCTGCTTCACAGATGAGATCGTTAGCTTTTGATATATGCAACAGAGCAAGCTGTAGAAACACTGAAATTCAGCAAATATAGACAACACCAACTTTAATGTGCATTCAGAATCTTCTCACCCTAATAATCAAGATTGGTGCTGGCTTATATTATGCTCCTTTATTTTGACAAGCACACAGGCATGCTGGCTCTGAGGTTATATCGCCCCAAATAAATAAACAGAAGCCGGGACCTTGTAAAAGCCTAGTGAAGACACTGCCTTATTTATGTATTTATTGGTTAATATTCCAAACCGCCACAATCAAAAAAGACTCACATAATTAATTGTCAACTCTCTCCCTCTATAGCAAAGAGGGGTTAAGAGCAACAGTTGACGATGCTTCCAAAGTGGCAACAATTCATCTTCCCAAACCCTTTTCATAGAAATGTAGATAACTGACAGAAAACAAAACAAAACCCGAAGACCTTGGGATCCATCAAGTCTGTCCTTTGAGTTGCTTTGGGGTTTTGTTTTGTTTTTTAATTCATGTATTATTTGTTTTTTTAATTGTTCTTTTTATACGTTATTTATTTCTCTCTCTTTTTCCTCTCACAAATGCAGCTACTTACACATACCGTTGTCCGGCTCCATTTGTTGTTGTTGTTGTTGTTGTTGTCTAATCAGAAATTCCTCCCTGCTCGTACAAAAGGTCATGAATTGCGCAGAAATGGACAAATTAACGCTGAGTTTAAAAGATAAAGAGGCATCGATATTTTACAATGTGTGGGAACAATGGTATAACTGGATAGAACGGAGATAGATTAAGGATAGACAGTTATTAAGTATAAGTAATAGATAAAATAAGAATGTAAATACGCACAATTTAATTCTTGTAAATAATGCACAAATTAGTGTCATAAGAAAAACACCACAAATAGCCGTTGTTGAATGATATAATTTTTTATATTTTTAATGTAATAAAAGTTTAATAAAGTGTATTAAAAAAAAAAGAAAGAAATTCCTCCCTGCACCTGAAATGCATCTGCTTTATATCTTTAAACAGTTCTGAGTCTTTTGCTTCCCTTCCCGTTGCCCCTGATTTGAAGTTGGGATTGAGTTTAGTTCAAGACAGGAGCCAAAAGAAATAGCAGAATTTGAATCCACATGGGAGGCAGGTGATTAATAGGGCCGCGGTGTCGCTCAGGCTGTAAGAAGCCTGTTATTAAAACACAGCTGCCTGCAATTACTGCAGGTTCTAGTCCCACCAAGTCCAAGGTTGACTCAGCCTTCCATCCTTTATAAGGTAGGTAAAATGAGGACCCAGATTGTTGGGGGGGCAATAAGTTGACTTTGTAAATATACAAATAGAATGAGACTATTGCCTTACACACTGTAAGCTGCCCTGAGTCTTCGGAGAAGGGCGGGATATAAATGTAAACCAAAAAAAAATAATAGAGGTGACAAATAACGATCTTCAACTTAAAAGAAATTTCTCATATACGATACAAGTAGTCCTCGACTACTAAACAGTCTCTTAGCAACTGTTTGGAATTATGATGGATGACATCCCCAACCCCCACAAAAAAGATACTTACAACCCATTTTCGAAGTTCCAAAATCTGCCCTCCCACAGTCACCTTACTGGATTTTGGCATTCAGAAAGAGTCTCATATTTATACCCATTTGTAACACCCTATGCCAGGGGTCGGCAACCTTAAACACTCAAAGAGCCACTTGGACCCATTTCCTACAGAAAAAAAAAACACATCGGGAGCCACAAAACTTGGGTGGGCGTGGGCAGCTCAATGTCACTCACTCCCACCCAGTCACATGACCACCTAGCCACGCCCACCCAGCCACAAAACTATGTCTCTCTGCTCCCGTCTCCCCGTCTCCCCTCTCTCTCCCCTCTGTGTCTCTCTCCCTCTGTATCTCTCCCTCTCTTCCCCTCTCTCACCCACTCTCTGTATCACTCTGTATCTCTCTCTCTCTCTGTGTGTGTGTGAGTGTGTGTGTGTCTCCCCCCTCCCTTCGGGTGACCGTCCTCCTCCTCCCCCCCCTCCTCTTATAACTCCCTGGCCAGCTGTGGCTGAACTGGGAGAGTTCACACGCGCAGGGAGACTCCAACCTGAAGCGGCAGGAAACGAAGGCTGCCTTATGTGCAAATGTGGCATGAAGGTAGGTCCAAGGCAGCTTCACTCCTGCACTCTTGGTGACCCCCTTCCCCTTCCTCCTCTCAGGACGTCCGGGGCCAGCTGTGGCTGAGCCAGGAGCGTGCGCATGTGCGGGGAGACCTTCCTCAGATGAGCGCCAAAGCTCAGAAAAGACGCATCCGGGGCAGGCAGCGGCTCGCTTAAGGAGGATCTGTCTGCACGTGCGCACACTCCCAGCTCAGCCAGAGCAAGCCAGGGGGTTACGAGAGGAAGAGGTGGGGGAGCGCAGGAGCGAAGTTGCCCTGTATCTACCTTCACGCCACATTTGTGCGTAAGGCAGCCTTCACTTCCTGCCACTTCGGGCTGGAGTCCAAAAAAGAAATAAGAGGGGTGGGGCGAACCAGTGATGGGACAGGGAGCTGCGGAAGAAGGCCCAAAAAGCCACTTGTGGCTCCAGAGCCACAGATTGCCGACCCAGCCCCGTGATTACATTTTTGCTGGAAGCCAGGATTTTTTGTCTAGATTCCGGCAAAAAAATGGCCCATAGTAAAGAATGGGTTCGCTTAACAATCACATGTTCACTTAACAACCTCTGTGCACATTTCAACTGCAGCGTTTGCCATACCCTAAATAAATAGATAAATAAACCACAGCGTTCATGTAATAACCGCTGCAAAATAGTTTGTAAAATTGGGTCTGCTCACATCGTGACCTATTTACAGCTCTCACGACTTACGACCATAAATGCAGGGTTTAGTTGTGGTTGTAACTCGAGGACTACATTTAGGTGTGCACATAAGTACACATGGGGCTGCATGGTGCCTATGGCACTGGGTTTCTTGGCTGGAAAGTCAGCAGCCAAGGTTTGAGACCTGAGCTCCATGCGACCGGGTGAGCTCCCGTCCTCACCCCAGCAACTGCCAACTTAGCAGTTTGAAAGCATGCAAGTGCAAGTAGATAAATAGGTACCACTTGGTGGGAAAGTAACAGTGCTCTGTGATGTCATGCTGGTAACATGACCTAAGAAATGTCTTCCGACAGTGCTGGCTCAATGGCCTTGAAACAGAGATGAGCACCACCCCTATAGTCATCATCAACTATTAGAATAAAATCTGCAGAGAATCCTTTATCTTACTTTTATAAACACACACTGGGATATATCCACCTGTTAGGTGTAGGAAAAAATGATGCAAGGTGCAGAGGTTCTCAGAGCCTAGAGAGCAAAAACGTGCAGAAGATTAAGCATATTAAGCATATTAAAGACAATTCTGTCAGAGTATATCCATCAACTGGAATAGGACAGAGTAACAAAGTCAGCCAATTGGGAGCTGAGACACACATGCCCAGGGCATGTCTTAGTCTGCAGCTTCTGAGTCTGCTCAGAGCTAAAGTGAAACTAGTCTCTCTGCTGTATTCTGTGTGTGAACTTGTCTGCTGATCTGAGCTGAAATGAAACTGTTCTCAACTGTTGGTATTGTATATGTATGTATATATACAGCTGCGATCACACATTGCTCCCAGAAGCACGAAGCTGAAGCCTGAAGATGAAGAATGAGACTTCGTCGAAACGTCGCCAAGACACTTCCAATTTTACGCGGGAGAAAACCCGAATAACCAAAGACCTACATATATATATTCTTGTATATAAAGAAGTTTATTTATTTATTTATTTATTTTGTCACAACAGTATATATAAGCATAAGCACGAAATAACTATACTATATATAAGCATATATATATATATATAAGCATAAGTATGTAATAACTATATTAATTGGATATAATAAAAGGAAACAATAGGACAGAAACGGTAGGCATGCTTGTGCTCTTATGCACGCCCCTTACAGACCTCTTAGGAATGGGGTGAGGTCAATAGTAGATAGTTTTTGGTTAAAGTTTTGGGGATTTTGGGAAGAAACCATAGAGTCAGGTAGTGTGTTCCAAGTATTTACAACTCTGTTACTGCAATCAAGATTGGAGCAGTTAACATTAAGTTTAAATCTATTGTGTGCTCGTGTATTGTTGCAATTGAAGCTGAAGTACTCTTCAACAGGAAGGACATTCTAATAGATGATTCTATGAGTTAAACTCAGGTCATGTCAAAGGCGGCGGAGTTCTAAGTTTTCTAAACCCAGGATTTCAAGTCTGGTGGCACAAAATATTTTGTTGTATTCAGAGGAGTGGAGAACTCTTCTTGTAAAATATTTCTGGACACGTTCAATTGTATTGATGTCTGAAATGTGGTATGAATACGAGCTGTATTCAAGAATTGGTCTAGCAAATGTTTTATATGCTCTGGTTAGTAGTGTAGTGTTTCTGGAGAAGAAGCTACGCAAGATTAGGTTTACAACTCTTAAAGCCTTTTTTGCGATGTAGTTGAATCCAGCTGATTAAGTTATCTGTGTGTGCTTCTGGATTTGATTTTTGCAAGAAACAATTCTGTGTGTGCTTCTGGATTTGATTTTTGCAAGAAACAAATTCTCCTTCCCAGCTACTTTCAAACTAAAGTTCTTTCCCTTCTCCCAACTTTGGATTTTTACAGAAACTGGATTGCAAAGGGACAGACCAAACCATGCTTCATTTAGAGCAGGGGTCTCCAACCTTGGCAACTTTATGACTTGTGGACTTCAACTCCCACAATTCTGAGAGTTGAAGTCCACAAGTCATAAAGTTGCCAAGGTTGGAGACCTCTGATTTAAAGGGACGAAAGAATCTCATGAATACAGAGAGTGGAATTAAGTCTGACATCCAAGCTGACCAGAGCTGCCATTAGTAGTGGCCGAATCAACAACTGTACAGCGCGACTTATGGCTTGGTCTTCTTATTTCCATTTTAGGACGATGTGGCCCAGCCGTTGAATCTCTCAGCCAAACCCAAGACAAACGACAGCAAGTCCCCCTCGTCACCTACTTCTCCTCACATGCCATCATTGAGAATAAACAGCGGGTGCAGCTCGTTGAAATCTTCGGTGCCAGCAACGTTAGCTAGTCCATCAGCCAGAGTCAACACAATAGGTAAGAAGATCTATTTTGATTGACGTTCATAGCCTCTGGGCCTCTTAAGCTGCTATGCCTTCTGTCCCATATCCTGTGATTGGATCACAAATATTTGAGCCCATCTAGTCTCCCACAAAATGGCCCTCAGAGGGCCAGTAGCCCCTGATCCCCGTGGCTTGCACGAATGAATGGGAAGACCCACCTGGATCTTCCACACCCACAGCCCTCTAAGCGGCTTCGTCATTTCCTAGATACCATTTTCTCCTTTCCGACTTCCTAGCCTTTCTCCTCCCCCACCTCCTCGCATTTGGAATCCTTGCCATTTTCATCCTCCCCCTTTCACTGAAATGCAGATTTTGAAAGGCTGCTCTACCTGTAATGAGTGATAATGTAATTGGATAATAGCTGTGAGGATGACTGGAGTTGTAAAGGTCACTCTTGTAAGGAGAATTAATGTATGATACCATTAATAAACCACGGGGAAACTGTGGACCAAAAGATAACATACTTAAGTTATTGTTAATGACATAGACTTCATCACCATATATCTTTATAAGACAGATATAGGAAGAGACTTTTTGGGGTTACGTAGAATGGATCACGATGCGTCTTGTCTCGGATAATGGACCCTGCACACTTCCTACCCCTTTGTACTCTGACACTTCCTCCTTATTGTTAACTACTTTGGGATGATGGTTAACAGCTGATGATGGAAAGTCTGATTCTTTGCCTGCTGCTCTTGATCAATACTGGCTACCTGTAGGTGCAGGTAGTCCTTGACTTACGACCACAAATGAGCTCAGAATTCCTATGGCTGAATGAAGACAGTTCTAAAGCGAATTTTGCCCCATTTTTACGACCTTCCTTGCCATCGTTGTTCAGCGAATCGCTACAGCTGTTCAGTTAGTAACGTCGTCGTTACGTGAATCTGGTTTCTCTCCGTTGACTTTGCTTGACAGAAGATCACAAAAGAGGATCACATGACCCCGGGGACATTGCAACCCTCATGAATACGAGCCGGTTGGCCAGATTTTGATCACATGACCAGGGGGATGCCGCAACGGTTGCAAGTCACGTTTTTCAGTGATGTTTCGTAACTTTGAATAGTTGTGGAATGAACTGTTGTAAATCAAGGACTTCCTGTGCTCCATGGATACAGGAAGTATCCATGCTTGGGCTAGAAAAGCAAATCTAGAAGCAACAGGAACAACAATTCTAAGAGCACCACAGAAGCTGTTTTTGCATGACACGCATAACATGCTAAGTTTGATCGACAGTGGTTAGTCATATTTATATGCGTGTGCGTCTCTCTTTTTGCATAGTGTATTTATTTGTGTGTGTGTGTGTGTGTGTGTGTGTGTGGTTTTCTATCAATGCAGAAAATGGGTTATTGCAATCACTAGGTTAAGCATTCTTTGAATGCAACCAGAATATCTGATGCTGATGAGAAAACAGACCAGGGTTATCCGTATGCCTCGGCTTTCCCTGAACTATTAGTAAATTGATCTTGGATAGGCAGCTCATCAAATAGAAGATAGGGTCTGAATAGAATAGAATAGAATAGAATAGAATAGAATAGAATTTTTATTGGCCAAGTGTGATTGGACACACAAGGAATTTGTCTTGGTGCATACGCTCTCAGTGTACATAAAAGAAAAGATACCTTCATCAAGGTACAACATTTACAACACAATTGATGGTCAATATATCAATATAAATCATAAGGATTGCCAGCAACAAGTTATAGTCATACAGTCATAAGTGGAAAGAGATTGGTGATGGGAACTATGAGAAGATTAATAGTAGTGCAGATTCAGTAAATAGTTTGACAGTGTTGATGGAATTATTTGTTTAGCAGAGTGATGGCCTTCGGGGAAAAACTGTTCTTGTGTCTAGTTGTTCTGGTGTGCAGTGCTCTATAGCGTCGTTTTGAGGGTAGGAGTTGAAACAGTTTATGTCCAGGATGCGAGGGGTCTGTAAATATTTTCACGGCCCTCTTCTTGATTCGTGCAGTATACAGGTCCTCAATGGAAGGCAGGTTGGTAGCAATTATTTTTTCTGCAGTTCTAATTATCCTCTGAAGTCTGTGTTTTTCTTGTTGGGTTGCAGAACCGAACCAGACAGTTATAGAGGTGCAAATGACAGACTCAATAATTCCTCTGTAGAACTGAATCAGCAGCTCCTTGGGCAGTTTGAGCTTACTGAGTTGGCGCAGAAAGAACATTCTTTGCTGTCCTTTTTTAATGATGTTTTTGATGTTAGCTGTCCATTTTAGATCTTGCGATATGATAGAACCTAGAAATTTGAAGGTTTCTACTGTTGATACTGTGTTGTCTAGTATTGTGAGAGGTGGAAGTATGGAAGAGTTTCTCCTAAAGTCTACCACCATTTCTACGGTTTTGAGTGTGTTCAGTTCCAGATTGACAGAATAGATGACTTTGGGCCAATCACCAGGAGACAGTGAGTTCTAGTTCCACCTTAGGCATGAAAGCTAGCTGCATGATGTTGGGCCAGTCACTAACTCTCAGCCTGGCCAACATCACATGGTAGGTGTGTGTGTGTGTGTGTGTGTGTGTGTGTGTGTGTGTGTGTGTGTGTGTGTAGAGGTAAAGGTTCCCCTGGCACATATGTGCTAGTCGTTCCCGACTCTAGAGGGCCGTGTTCATCTTTGTTTCAAAGCCGAAGAGGCAGCGCTGTCCGAAGATGTCTCTGTGGTCATATGACTGGCATGACTAAATGCCGAAGGCGCATGGAACGCTGTTACCTTCCCACCAAAGGTGGTCCCTATTTTTTCTACTTGCATTTTTTACGTGCTTTCGAACTGCTAGGTTGGCAGAAGTTGGGACAAGTAACAGGAACTCACCCCATTATGTGGCACTAGGGATTCGAACCGCTGAACTGCCGACCTTTTGAATGACAAGCTCAGCGTCTTCGCCACTTGAGCCACTGTGTGTGTGTGTATGTGTATATGCCTCCTTGAGTTACTAACAAAGGTAGGGTAAAAATCTAATACATAATAAATAAAATAAGTACACTTTTTTCATGCGCTGCAGAGATTTTTCAGTCCCTGGAGACTAATGAAGAAAGCAGACCTATATGAATCTGCTCATCCTTGGTCTATTTATTTATTTTGGGAAATTTATATCGCCGCCTATTCGCACATGGCATCTAAGTAGAATGTACATAAGAACAGAAAACTAGCTTCCCAGGGAACAGGCTAAACTAGCGCATTGCAACCCAAAGGTTTCATTTTGCACTGTTGTCAACATAAGGGTAAGCCTGCAAAGAGAGTAGGATTGCCTGCTTTATCTGCAGATCCCAGGCCAAGCTATGATCTTACGTCTCATTCCTCCTAAGGCATGAAAAGATCTCTAAACGGCTTCCTTTTCCTGCAGAAATCGGGAAGTTCTCCCCAATCCTCGGTTTCAGTTTTCTAAAGCAAGCTGGAACTGCCAACTCCGTTTCTTCCAAAAACGATTTGAAAAAAAAAAAAGCATTTTAGGGGAAAGATTAAAAAAAAACAAAAACCACCACACTCCTGCACACCCGGTGGCAGCGATCCAAAGATTCTAGCGGGGTTAGTCTGAACCAATCTAACACCAGTTTCTCTCCCCCCCCCTCCTCTCCTCCCTGCCAGGTTTCAGAGCGGTGTGCGAGGAGTCCGTGTTGCGCATTCTTTGGCAAGCGGCGCATCAGATAGAAGGCCCAGCAATACAACCAGGATGTGTAATCTGACATGATTAGACAAGGCTCTTTAGGAACAGAACATTCATAATTGAGACAAAAGAAAAGAGTATTAATAACACTTCCCTAACACGGCAGTTAGCCATTTTATATTTCCTTTCTTTAATCTTGGTGTTTTTCAACAAATCATAGGATTTAATAGCATGTTTTGGCAGATTAGAGGATTTATAGCCCAGATGTTTTTTGTTCTAAAAATGGATTAGGGCGTAAAGTTTGCTGGAATCTATAAAACATGTTGAGGCAAGCCGGTCATTTTCCCTGTGATTAGAGGCAGCCTTCTGTCTCGCAGCCCCACCATCTGTTACAATTCACCAATGGATCTGGTTAGATTTAGCCTCATGTCACAAACAGAAGCTTCTTTTCCGGTCAATTTCATATTACAGTTTTTCAGGGCTTTAAAAAGGAGGGTTTTTTTATAAAAAAAAAAATAGAGAGAGAGAGAGAGAGAGAAAAGTAAGGAAGGAAGGAAGAAGCAGCTCCGGTTTTAAAAGGATAAAAAGAAAAAAGAAAAAGAGGAGATTGCGACAGGCAATCTTAACTTCCAAATGCACGTCGCACATAAGCAGATCCTGGAGGGCGAGGTTTTTCATCCCCAGCGCACACAAGCAGAACTGCGCGTATCTAACGGATATAATCGAGGGGATGAACTCCCCAAGGGATAGATTTGAAACAAAAGAGCATTTGAATCGAAGCTTGTAACATGTGGAAAGCGAAGCGTTTCGGCTCTGACGAAGGCTTTAACTCAGCACGTGGGGCCTTGTGGGTACGGGTGTGGGGGGAGGGGGGGGAGGGAGAAAAAGGTGTGAGCGTACAGGTGTGAATTGCATTAAATGAACACTATACCAAGCCTTAGCAGGCTGTGGATCGAGTTTTAAACTCTCTTGGCTCCTTGAATTAACTGACGCGCAGGTGGCGTGGGGCTGAGGGCTGCTCTTCACTGTGTTTGTGCCCGCGTGTGGATTAATATATGAGAGGATGACATTCAGTTCTGATAGTTTGATTGCTCCTCTAATAGCTGAGAATCACCACTTTATTAATGTCTGAGAAGATTCTCAGTCATCCAGGTCATGGTTGTCCCAAAGGTGCTTTTTTTCAAAAGGCAATTGGGCTTTTCTGCATTTTTTCTCTTGAAGACTTTTTGCTTCTCATCCAAGAAGCTTCTTCAGTTCTGACTGAATGGTGAAGGACGGAAGGATTTATATTCCTTGCAGTCATCTGGACGTTAGCACTCTTTCTGAGAGCTGTCGAGGCCACTTGGAGGTTTTTCTGGGTCCTTAGGATCATCTGAATAGTGGAAATGGGTGTGGAAACTTTTTGGAACTGCTGCAAAGACTGTGTTGTAAACAGGAGATCGGTGGTGTTGTATCCTTCCTCCTCTGTCCACCATTCAGTCAGAACTGAATCAGGCTGAATCCCACCATTGAAACCACCCCACATCAGAGGTGGGTTTCAGCAGGTTTTGACCAGTTCTGGAGAACCGGTAGCGGAAATTTTGAGTAGTAAAAATTCTGACTGTCCCCATCTATTCTCTGCCTCCCGAGTCCCAGCTGATCAGGAGGAAATGGGGATTTTGCAGTATCCTTCCCCTGGAGTGGGGTGGGAATGGAGATTTTACAGTATCCTTCCTCTGCCACGCCCACCAAGCCACGCCCATCAAGCCAGGTCCACAGAACTGGTTGTAAAACTTTTTGAAATCCACCACTGCCCCATATCATGGCATTCATCCGATGGCACTAGGCCAAATTAGAATAGAATAGAATAGAATTTTTATTGGCCAAGTGTGATTGGACACACAAGGAATTTGTCTTGGTGCATATGCTCTCAGTGTACATAAAAGAAAAGATACCTTCATCAAGGTACAACATTTACAACACAAATGATGGTCAATATATCAATATAAATCGTAAGGATTGCCAGCAACAAAGTTACAGTCATACAGTCATAAGTGGAAAGATTGGTGATGGGAACGATGAGAAGATTAATAGTAGTGCAGATTTAGTAAATAGTTTGACAGTGTTGAGGGAATTATTTGTTTAGCAGAGTGATGGCCTTTGGGAAAAAACTGTCCTTGTGTCTAGTTGTTCTGGTGTGCAGTGCTCTATAGCGTCGTTTTGAGGGTAGGAGTTTATGTCCTGGATGTGAGGGATCTGTAAATAGCAATAGTGCCTTAAACTGGATTTTTTTTTGATTTTTTTTGAAACAGTTTTTTTTTTAATTTGAATTTATATCCCGCCCTTCTCCGAAGACTCAGGGCGGCTTACACTGTGTTAAGCAATAGTCTTCATCCATTTGTATATTTATATACAAAGTCAACTTATTGCCCCCCAACAATCTGGGTCCTCATTTTATCTACCTTATAAAGGATGGAAGGCTGAGTCAACCTTGCGCCTGGTGGGACTTGAACCTGCAGTAATTGCAAGCAGCTGCTGTTAATAACAGACTGTCTTACCAGTCTGAGCCACAGAGGCCCCTTTTATGTCCAGGATGTGAGGGATCTGTAAATATTTTCACGGCCCTCTTCTTGATTCGTGCAGTATACAGGTCCTCAATGGAATGCAGGTTGGCAGCAATTATTTTTTCTGCAGTTCTAATTATCCTCTGAAGTCTGTGTCTTTCTTGTTGGGTTGCAGAACCAAACCAGAAAGTTATGGAGGTGCAGATGACAGACCCAATAATTCCTCTGTAGAACTGGATCAGCAGGTCCTTGGGCAGTTTGAGCTTACTGAGTTGGCGCAGAAAGAACATTCTTTGTTGTCCCTTTTTGATGATGTTTTTGATGTTAGCTGTCCGTTTTAGATCTTGCGATATGATAGAACCTAGAAATTTAAAGGTTTCTACTGTTGATACTGTGTTGTCTAATATTGTGAGAGGTGGAAGTATGGAAGGGTTTCTCCTAAAGTCTACCACCATTTCTATGGTTTTGAGTGTGTTCAGTTCCAGATTGTTTTGGTTGCCCCACAAGGCTAGAGGACTGAGAAAGAAGGCAAGCTGCCCCCTATATTCTTGATTTTCTGTTTTCCTGGTCTGTGACCATAATAAAGATTGATTGAAAACCTGGACTTTCTGACCTGCCTCATCCTTGCCCTTCATGGAAACGTATTCTTCAATTGCTCATTAGACCTCCAGGTTAATACGAGAAAGGCTTACATTTTTTACTACAGGCCCAAGTTTTGTGTGCTGTAATTCCTGCTTTAAAAAAAAACTGTTTACTTGGCTGCAGGCAGACTTGCCTTGACAATGCTCCAAAGGATAAAATGGAGCATGAATCAATAAATAGATGAGTGGGATTAAGGTCATTTAATCCAGCATAAAGTTTGGAAAAGTAGCCAAGCAAATCCTTCTATGATTTGAAGTGATGAACACGGCTTGTTTTCAAGGATGCAGAAGTTAAGTTATTTAGTGGGGGGTGGGGTTGTGGGAAAACAAAGCGTCAGGGCAAACTAGACAAGGAATGCTTGCTAAATCATAGTTTTAGTGTGGTTTGCTGAATCAACCGTGAGTGGATTCGCACAACTTCCTAAATCATAAACAGATTATACTGCAGCCTGGCCCAATTTGGGGATCCAGCCATATACACACAAACACAGCTAAAGATAAGTCTAGCTTTACTCTGATTCTCACTTTTCATCTGTATATTTGTTTTGTACTCCCATGTTTTTCGGTTTTCAAAACAAACAAATCTGCATGAAAGCATTAAATGGTTTTGCGCACATTTCTCATAGCAGCTGGATTTTTGCTCCCATTTTACCTATTGCACATCTATAAAATGATTTCCTTTTACAGTTTTTAAAATGCTCCTTTTTTTTTTTTGGAGCCAGCAAATTGTAGATTTTGACATGTAAATGTCTTGTGACTGGGATATTTATCTGAAAGTCTAAACCAGCATCAAATGAGAAAGGAATCTATTTCACATCCATTCCTACATGCACTTCTTCATTTAAATCCCAGTTTAGTTATTTTCTTCCATAAAACCATTCATTTGGGGTTAGGGGATTTATTTTCTTTATTTTTATTTTTGGCATTTCATCCTTATTTGCCTCCGCTAACAATCTTCATTTTCTTTGCATTCCTTTGCTTCACACTGATACAAAATGCCCATTAATGCTAAGCACACCTGCTAAAGTGAGACTTTTGTTCATGAAACTCTAGTCTGAAATAAAAAAGTTAATCTTTAAGTCACTGGGACCCTTCCATCGTTTAGCCACTGAGCAGATTGTCTATTTGCATGTAGAGTAGGAATAATAGCCATAGCACTTAGATTTATATACCGCTTCACAGTGCTTTACAGACCTCTCTAAGTGGTTTACAACTGTCAGCATATTGCCCCCAACCATCTAGGTCCTCATTTTACCAACCTCGGAAAGATGGAACGCCGAGCCAATCTTGAGTCGGTGTGGATCAAACTCCTGGCAGTGGGCAGAGTTAGCCTGCAATACTGTATTCTAACCACCGTGTCACCACAGCTCTTTTAATGGCTTATTGCCAAAATTAGAGAAATTCAATATCTCGTATGGATTTCAGGGGAGGTGTGAAAACGACCTGCCACAGAATATTCTGATTCAAGCTAAACATTCTGGGAGTGATCCATCTTCAAAATAAACATAATGAGGACTTCTTCCAAAAATGTGGAAGAATCCATTTCAGGATCAAAACATCGTGTGACAGCATATTTTGCACACCCATAACCTTCAGGAATTATTTGGGGTTTGGTTGTTTTGGTAATGCATAAATGTACAGTAGCCTTCACGTTACAACGGCACAGAAAAAAAAAGAGTTACGACCTTTTTTCAGATTTACGACCGTTGCATCCCCATGATCACATGATCAATATTCAGATGCTTGGCAACTGACTCATATTTATGACGGTTGCAGTGTCCTGGAGTCATGTGATCACCTTTTGCGGCTTTCTAATGAGCAAAATCAATGGGGAAGCCAGATTCACTTAATAACCAAGTTACTAACTTTTCCAACCGCTTAACAACTGTTGCCAGAAAGGTCAGAAAATGAGGCAACATTCTCTTAACAATTGTCTCGCTTAGCAACAGAAATCTTGGGCTCAGTTGGGGTTATAAGTCAAAGACTACGTATATAAGTGCATATTTGAGGTAAGAGAGATAGAAGAAATAAGTCATTTTCTAAATCTCTTTGTCAAGGGTTTCCTTCTTCATCCATCTCACTTTCTTAAACTTGAGTTTCCAGAAAATACCAGCAATACAATTTTCTGCTGTTGAGTTCAGTGGGTCTTAATGCCAAGTATGGGAATTAGAACAATGTCCCAAATGTGCTTTTTCAAGATACAACTGGACTTTCTGGTTTTTCTTTGAAGACGTTTCGCTTCTCATCCAAGAAGCTTCTTCAACTCTGAAGAAGAACTGAAGAAGCGTCTCGGATGAGAAGCGAAATGTCTTCAAGGAAAAAACAGAAAGTCCAGTTGCCTCTTGAAAAAGCACCTTTGGGACAACCATCACCTGGATGATTAAGAATCTCAATAGACAAGTAGATCAATGTTTCTCAACCTTGATAACTTTGAGATGTGTGGAGTTCAACTCCCAGAATTCCCCCAGATAGCATAGCCAGAATTCTGGGAGTTGAAGTCCACACATCTCAAAAGTTGTCAATGTCGAGAAACATGGGAGTAGATAATCCCATCCTTGTTGTACCAATCAGTCATTCACTTTCTCTTTGGTTTCAGTGTTTTCGTGTTAAAATAAATTAAGCAAGGAGATTAACCTCTCGTAATTTTCAGGGCACCCATATGCTGCTCGAGAAAATATTTGAATGTTTTGACGGTAATCGTAGTTCTGTTTATGACCTCTGTTTGCCTTCTACCTTCTACCCAGATATCCTCTCCTCCATCACATCATCTGGTTACTTAAATGATCATGATGCTGTTACCAAGGCAATTCAGGAAGCTCGGCAGATGAAAGAGCAGCTCCGGCGAGAACAACAGGTGCTGGATGGAAAGGTTGCAGTTGCAAACAATTTGGGTTTAAACAACTGCAGAACAGATAAGGTGAGTATCCGAGGGGGCCCTCCTTGAGCTCTGGCTGTGATGTTGTGCTCTTCAGTCCAAATTCAGCTTCAACTTTTGAAGTTGTGGGAGAAAAAAACAAAAACCTTTCAGTAGCTCTAGCTAAATATTATGGTAGTATAATATAATCTTGGTCTTACTGACCTGGAGACAGATTTAAGGATAACAACTAATGTCTTTCTCTCTGCGTTTCTGGGCCCGTGTTGTCTTTTACGCAACTTCTTCTTCTTCCGTGTCTAGATCCAACTTTAAACTGCCAGAATGAAGGCACCTTCTTGGCTTTGTCGTTGGCCAAAAATAACTCATGATTGGTAATGTTTCTGGTGGTAGCCAACATAACAGCAGATAGGCCGGGCTCTTCATATCTCCACATTCACACGGCTATCTGCTAAGAGCCTCTACTTTAACCAATGGCAGGATTCAAATAATTTAACAATCAGTTCGCCCAGGGTCAGGTTGGCCATCGTGGGAGGCATGGCCCATCTCCATCCTCCAGCTCCACTATACATGTGGGATGAACCTTCCGCGATGGTCAACCTGACCCTGGGCGAACCGGTTGTTAAATTACCCCATCCTCCGCTATCAAAATGGATCTTGGGCACTGCACTGCAGTGGAGAAATGGGAAATAGAGGGGCCAGCACGAGGGAAGAAGGAGGAGCAGGGAGAAGACGGAAAGCGGTCTTCTCCTTCCCTGGTGCCGGCCACTCAATTTCTCATTTCTCCATTGCTGCGCAGCACCCCAGGATCCACTTTGATAGTGGGGGAGGGGGGAGGATTTAACAATCAGTTTGTGAATATTGGAAGATGGAACGTTGTATTGGTACTGATTGATGAAGGTTGGATATTAAAAACTATGTACTTTAATGAAGAACAAATACGAACTCAATTGGAAATTTCTGAGATCGGGGAGTTGAGGTTTTAAGGAGTGACTATGGATTATGATTTGTGTTATATTTTAATTTTTGATTGTTAGTTTTATACCCTGTATTTGGTTCTGGGAAGTCCTGGGGGGTGGGGGAGGGGAGGATTTAACAATCAGTTTGTGAATATTGGAAGATGGAACGTTGTATTGGTACTGATTGATGAAGGTTGGATATTAAAAACTATGTACTTTAATGAAGAACAAATACGAACTCAATTGGAAATTTCTGAGATCGGGGAGTTGAGGTTTTAAGGAGTGACTATGGATTATGATTTGTGTTATATTTTAATTTTTGATTGTTAGTTTTATACCCTGTATTTGGTTCTGGGAAGTCCTGGGGGGTGGGGGGAGGGAGGGGAAGAGAGGAGGAGGGGGGATGAGGTAGAAAATGGATTGATGGTTAATGTACAGAGATGATTGAAGATGTATAATCAATGTAAGATCGGAGCTGCCTGGCTATCATTTCAGAATGATGGGAAGGAAGGAAGTAGAAGAGAGAAGGAGGTAGGTAAGAGAAGAGGAGGAAGAGGAAAGGAAGGAAGAGGGATAGAAGAGGGAGAAGAAAGGAGTAGGGAGGAAGGAGGAGAGGAGGTAGATAAGAGAAGGGGAGGATGGTCGTGGAAAGTAGAAGAAGGTAGAGAAGGGAAGAGAGTAGGAAGGGGGTGGTTACCGGGCAGGTCCGATTAATTGTATATGATGGTACATTAAATATGTTATTGGATATGAATGTTAAAGTAAAACTTTTTATAAAAAAAAAACCAATCAGTTTGCCTGAACTGGTGCGAACCGGCTAAATCCCACCACTGACTTTAATATATTGGTTTTACACTTGGGCACTCCAATTCACAACCTATTCAGGCTCTTTTAAGTAGAATAAAGGAGGTCAGTTCATGCCACCAAATCCTCCTTTAATGTTGTTCCTTGCTCTATGGTCTCCTTCCTCCATCTTTTATGTTATGCAACTGAACACTAGCAATGAGCCTCATATGTACGCCGATACTCCTCGCCTCACAACACAACTTGGGACCAGATTTCCGGTTGCTAAGTGAGGTAGATATTAAGTGAGCCATGCCCGATTTTAGAACATTTTTTTGCTATGGATGTTAAGTGAATCACTCTGATTGTTAAGTGAATCACAGGGTTGCATGTTGGAAACCAGCTGCAAAGATGGCATGTTTATTTTTTTAAAAAAAATTATTTATTTGTAATAGGGGTGACATGATAGCAGTGTTCCAATATCTCAGGGGCTGCAACAAAGAAGAGGGAATCAAACTATTCTCCAAAGCACCTGAGGGTAGAACAAGAAGCAATGGGTGGAAACTAATCAAGGAGAGAAGCAACTTAGAACTAAGGAGAAATTTCCTGACAGTGAGAACAATTAATCGGTGGAACAACTTGCCTCCAGAAGTTGCAAATGCTACAACACTAGAAGTTTTTAAGAAGATGTTGAATAACCATTTGTCTGAAATGGTATAGGCTTTCCTGCCTGGGCAGGGGGTTGGACTAGAAGACCTCCAAGGTCCCTTCCAACTCTGTTATTCTTGTTTTTGCTGTTGTTGTTGTTGCTGCTGGGATGATGATGATGATGATGATGATGATGATGTATCCCGCCGTGGAGATCATGTGACTCCAAGATGCTAAAACACATAAATACATGCTGGTTGCCAAGTGCCAGAATTTTGATCATTTGACTGTAAGGGCGCTGTGACTGTTGTAAGTGCGAGGACTTCCTGTAAATCACTTTTTCTCAGTGCTGTGATAACTTTGAACAATTGTTATGGAATGGTTGTAAGTCAAGGACTACTTATGTTCAGTGAGGAAATGTATATTCAGCTATTTGCAAACAATAATTGATAATATTCACAAAATACACCGTTCAGCATCGAGGGCTGTTAAACAGCTTTGAAATGCAATTTTTATCAAGTTCATACTTCCCAAAATGGATGCAGTTAACATTATTTGTCAGGGAGAACATGCTAGAAGTGATAACTCTCTTCAGATAACTGGAAAGATGATACAGAAAAGGAGGCTTACCTCATTCAAGTGTGCAGGATATAGAAAAATGGATTTAAGATATAAAGAAATCCTAGTATGAATTTTGACAATAGCAATAGCACTTAGATTTCTATACCACTTCACAGTGCTTTACGGCCCTCTCTAAGCAGTTTACAGAGTCAGCCTGTTACCTCCAAAAGTCTGGGTCCTTATTTTACCCACCTCGGAAGGATGGAGAACATTTAAGGGTACTCCTTTAAATGCAATAACATTTTTTTTAAAAAAGGGACCACTATCCACTCTCTACGTTGCCATGACTTGGAAGGTCGCAACTCACAGAACGTAGAACATAGAATAATAGGGTTGGAAGGTACCTTGGAGGTCTTCTTGTCCAACCCCCTGCTCAATCAGGAGACCTTATACCATCCCAAACAAATGGCTGTCCAATTCCTTCTTAAAAAATTTTCAGTGATGGAGCACCCGCAACTCCGTCAGGCAACTCCTTCCACAACTTGGAGCACCCACAACTTCCTGAGGCATGCTATTCTATTGATTAATTGTTCTCACCAGTAGGAAATTTCTCCTTAATTCCAGGTTGGTTCTCTCCTTGATTAGTTTCCATCCGTTGCTTCTTGCTCTGGTATAAGAACTTTGGAGAAGAAGTTAATTAAATGGGCCGCGGTGTGGCTCAGGCTGTAAGATAGCCTGTTATTAAAACACAGCTGCCTGCAATTACTGCAGGTTCTAGTCCCACCAGGCCCAAGGTTGACTCAGCCTTCCATCCTTTATAAGGTAGGTAAAATGAGGACCCAGATTGTTGGGGGGGGCAATAAGTTGACTTTGTAAATATACAAATAGAATGAGACTATTGCCTTACACAATGTAAGCCGCCCTGAGTCTTCGGAGAAGGGCGGGATATAAATGTAAACAAAACAAAAAAATTTCCCCTCCCACTTCTTTGTGGTAGCCCCTCAACTATTGAAAGACTGCTATCAAGCCACCTCTAGACTTCCTCTTCATTAGACTAGACATACCCAGTTCATCGTGTTTAATTAATATCACTTCTCCTGCGAGCCCCTGGTTTAGTAAAATAAATCTGAATTTAGTATGTTGTATGAAAGCAGTGATGAAGTAGCTTAGGAACAGCTTATTTCTAGTAAGGTCTTATTTTGGGGGAAATACGGTACTAAATTCATCCATCTGGCTGACAATCTTAATTGGGGTTTATTTTTTGGGGTAGGACTTATATTACGAGCATCCTGAAAAATCATGCTAGGACTTATTTTCTGGTTAGGTCTTATTTTGGGTAGAAATACGGTAATAAATGCACCCAACTGGCTGACAATCTTAACTGGGGTTTATTTTGGGGGTAGGGCTTATATTACAAGCATCCTGAAAAATCATGCTAGGATTTATTTTCCGGTTGGGTCTTATTTTTGGGGAAACGGGTTTTCCTATCTGGATATTCAAGGAGGAAATCAAAGCGCAAACACATTTGTTTTTTGTTTTTTTTCCCTGTCCCTTTCTCCAAAATTCCCCATTAATCAGTTCATAGAAAGAATAACACGGGGAATTAATGACTGTGTTAATTAGAGCAACACCCGTGGAAACAGTCCTTTGATGGCGCTGATATCATCAATAATCTTAGGAATAATCGCAGTGGTAGCTGCAGTAGCAGCAGCAATTGTGGTAATAATGAGGCAAGATTACAACTTTACAAATTGCAGCTCGGGAGTGCGTAGACCCTAATATTTAGTTTGCGCCGTCCAAGATTAATTGGATGTCTAGGAAACTTAGACAAGACCTGGGCCTATTGACTCACCTTCAATTAAACAATCAGGATTATAAACAATGTGCAAGTTGCTTTAGTGCCACCGCATTCCCTTGGCAAGAACTATTGAGTAGCCGGTGACGGGAGCCACAATAGTTAGTGTTCTTGGCAATAATCTGGAATACTGTCTATACACTGATAAGCAGGAGTTGTTATTTGAACAAAGAGGCTTTGGGTCAAAGCAGAAATGGTTTACGCTGCAGATAACATGTCTGGTTTATACAGTTTAATAGCAGCTGCCAGGGTGGTGTCGGACATCTAAAAGGGAAAATAAGTACCTTTTCTGATTCAGATCTATCCTGATTAATAGCAGTTTCTTCTCGGCTCCGGTTGGAGCCAGAAACCGAAAGCTTACAGGCACAAAGCTTGTTGGGAATTATTTTTTTTCAACCAACCTACAGCAAGGAAGGAACCGTTTTCATTCCTTCCCTGTTCCTTTCTGAAACTACTGTTTAAAAGATTAAATATTAAAATCAGGGCTTGCAACTATACATTTGAGTTTGTCTCTTTAATAATATCTAAACCAGGCATGTCCAACTTTGGCAACTGTAAGACCTGCGGACTTGAACTTCCATGGCTGGTTGGGGAATTCTGGGAGTTGAAGTCCATAAGGCAGTGGTTCTCAACCTGTGGGTCGCGACCCGTTGGGTCAAATGACGATTTTCCAGGGGTCGCCTAAGACCATCGGAAATATGGGAAGTATACTTGCGAGTCGAAGAATTGCGCTCCAACTGTTGACTCCACAAGCCAGCTGCAGGCTCTTCAAATCGCTAGCCGAATTCGGCTTCAGGCGTGATGAATTAAAAAAGAGAGAAATCTTTGCTCTGATGTCTCCCTCTCAAGCCAGGTGCAATCACTCCCAATCGCTAGCCTAATCTGGCTTCAGGCGCGATAAACTTAATAGGGGAGGAGTCTCCTCTTTAATGTCTCCGTCCTCAAGGCAATCGCAAGCAGTTCAGATCGCTAGCCAATACGGCTTCAGGCGCGATAAATTCAAAACGAAAATAATTTTACGGTTGGGGTCGCCACATCGTGGGGAATTGTATTAAAGGGGTCGCAGCACTATAAAGGTTGAGAACCACTGCCATAAGGCCTTAAAATGGTCAAGATTGGACACCCCTGATCTAAACCAAGCTCATTATCCATACACTCTGGATGAAAATAGCCAACCTTTCTCAAGTGCTCCAAGTAGGGCAGTGCAACCAGGGGTGGGTTTTGTCGTGTCCCACTCCTCTGCTGACGGCCGGGTCAGGGAAATCCGAATCAGGCGTGCCTCTGCAGCTCTGCCAAAGTCCTAGCAAAGTCCTCAAGGTAGGCAGGAGACCAGAAAGTGACTTCAGCAAGATATGTTTAGACTTTGCCTGACTCAGAGAATGCCAGAAAGCAGGTCCTTTATATAGGCCATGGGGTGTGGCTCCATGACTCAGCACTTATCCAGGCCTGCCCCTCCCTTCCTTCTGTTGCCTCCGTCTATCCAGTCTTCTGACGCGAGGGTCACTCCAGTCTGCAGCTGTTGGCAATTGACCTCCCTCAGGCTCACATGCTGTGGAGGAGGGGGAGGGGTCTAGTTGCTCCGTTTGCCTGGGCATGGAGCCAGAGCTGGGGGCTGGAGATACTTCCTCCTCTTCAGCCTGTCTGGACATGGAGCCAGGGCTGGGGTCGGGAGGCATACTAGGACATTCCTCCGTGTTCGGAAGCAGATAAGAAGGCCCCGGCTGTGGTGAGATTGGACGAGACACTACAGGTTTGACTTACCTTCACCATCTTTCGCCACAGGCTCGCTTCGCACGCGCTTTCCCTGCAGGCACCCGGCCTTCCCTGCACGCGCTTTGCTAAGGATAAATTTCCTGACAGTACGAACAATCAGTGGATTAATTAACGGTTTGCCTTCAGAAGTTGTGAATGCTCCAACAGTGGGAGTTTTTAAGAAGATGTTGGACAACCATTTGTCTGAAGTGGGGTAGAGTTTCCTGCCTAAGCAGGGGGTTGGACTAGAAGACCTCCAAGGTCCCTTCCAACTCTGTTATTCTATTCTATTCTATTCTATTCTATTCTATTCTATTCTATTCTATTCTATTCTATTCTATTCTATTTATACAGGATGATCCTTGAAGTATCTGGGTCCAAATGGAAAAAAATGCTTTATTAGCTGAAGAAAAGTTCTTTGTTAGATTTTTTTTTCCCTGATGCTAATTCTAACCACTTGTTGATGAAGCCTTGTGAAGCTATTGGATATGTCTTGTAGCCACATCTCAAGCCAGGTGACTTAAAAAACTGCCACAGATTTGGTCAAACGAATTTGGTTATGGAAATGGTTGCCATAAGACATGATGATAGGCATTCGCTCTAAGCGACTACGTCAAATCTATCGGTGCCCGGTATTCTTGAGAGGAAGATGAAATCTTCAACTATAGGTAGTCCTCGACTTACAACAGTTCATCTACTGACCATTCAAAGTTACAACTGCACTGAAAAAAAGCGACTTAGGACCATCTTTCAGACTTATAACCGTGGCAACCTCCCCGTGGTCAGATGATCAAAATTCAGATACTTGGCAATCTCATATTAATGACGGTTGCACTGAGATCCCCTTTTGCGACCTATTGACCAGCGAAGTCAATGGGGAGGCCAGATTCAATTGTGTTTAACAATTGTGTTACTAACTTAACACAGTGGCACAGTGGTTAGAATGCAGTACTACAGGCTACTTCAGCTGACTGCCGGCTGCCCGCAATTTGGCAGTTCAAATCCCACCAGGCTCAAGGTTGACTCAGCCCTTCCATCCTTCCGAGGTGGGTAAAAGGAGGACCCAGATTGTTGGGGGCAATACGCTGACTCTGTCAACAGCTTAGAGAGGGCTGTAAAGCACTGTGAAGCGGTATATAAGTCTAAGTGGCATCGCTATTGCTATTAACAACTGCAGTGATTCACTTAAAGAACTGTAGCAAGAAAGGTTGTAACACGGGGCAAAATTAACTTAGCAACTGTCTGGCTTAGCAACAGTAATCTGTGGTCGTAAGGCGAGGACTACCTGTACTGTACCATAGCACTGAATTTTCCTTGTCTGGAGTCACAGTGGGACAAAGTTAATGGGTCGCTTGGAGACTCTCTTCTCTCTCTCTAGTAACTTTGAGAAGGAGCTTCTGGGCTTGACTGATGCTTGATTGATCCAGCAGGGAATTTCCTGGGTTCTCAGTTCTGATTTGCGCTTTTAATGGCCGGTCTTATCATTCACAGAGAGATACACTAATACACAAATCACAGTCCCTTTGCTGGGCCACCAGTGCCCGGTGCAGGCATGCTAATTGTAATCAGAAGCAGGCCGTGTAATTACTTTCTCTTCTCTTCAACTTCAGAATCCATGCGGTGTACGTGTTCTTCCTAGCCCACCTTATTTCAAATCCCCAGTTACTTACGAGCCTCATCAAGCAACCTTAGGCTGGTCATAATTTCTGACCTAACTTTACCTCATGTGGTGATAGTGACACCACAAAGGGGAAATTTTCTGTGGAAGAAAGGCACGTGAGCGTGATAAATCAAATGTAGAATACGATTTTAAACAGGCTCTGAACATTTTAATCCTCTAAGGGAAAATATTTATAGCTCAGGGTTGAATTGTATGGTCCTTGGTGCTCTCTGAGCTTGGATGTTTTCTCGAAGACGTTTCGTTACCCAACTAGGTAATATCATCAGTGCAAGAAGGTTTGCTGTCTTTTTATATATAAGCGGCTTGCCCTGTCAGTATTGCTGGCAGTGTTCCTGGTTCCTTGTTTAGGCCGTTGTTGAGTGAATAGGTAGTTTCTTGATTCGAGGCATTGCTTACCACCTAGTGTTAATCCTACCCGTGCCTTTTCTGCATTCTGCTGGGCAAGGCTGGTTGGGTTCACTATTTATTATTTATTTATTAAAGATTTAGATCTGACCCAATTTCTATAGAGATTGGGCATTTGGGTTTTTCATATTGGCCAACGGATGCTTATGAGATGCCAAGCCCATGGGTTTAAATGAAAGTTAATTTAAAATTATCAGTTGAAAAAAATAATTCATGATCTAAACTGGGGAGGTATGCTCCATTGTTACAGGCAGTCCTTGACTTATGACAGCTTGGTTAGTGACTGTTCAAAGTTACAACGGCATGACCATTTTTCACACTTATGACCATTGCAGCATCCCTGTGATCACATGATCAAAATTCAGGCACTTAGCAACTGGCTCATATTTATGACGGTTGCAGTGTCCCGGGGTCATGTGATTCCCCGTTTGCAACCTTCTGGCAAGCAAAGTCAATGGGGAAGCCAGAATCGTGTTACTGACTTAACAACTGCCGTGATTTGGTTAACAACTGTGGCAACAAGTAAAATGGCACAAAACTCACTTAACGACAGAAATCTCAGGCTAAATTGTGGTCATAAGTCGAGGACTACCTGCATTGTACTCTAGCCATAATCTTTAGTAGAAGTTTGCCTACTGAAGATTATGGCTACAATAGGAAGCAAGGACTGAAGTCCGAGGAGATCCCAATAAAAGTATAATTCCTTTCTCTTCTGCACAGTGAGAACATATCTGAGAATCTGGATTTTTTTCTCTGTGTCTATATATTATTTTCCCCGGAGGCTCCTTTGTGAAGTTTTGTGATGGATTTCTGCCCCTTGCTGAGTATGTGAATAGACTTATTGCTACCACTTTCATAACATTGAAAATGGAGATCTGTCACTGATGAACAAAGAAAAAGGATCCTGAAAATATTCTAACCGTAAAATGGCAGAGTTGTGTTTTAAAGGTACAGTTTGTGAGAGACGCAACTGTCGGTGTTTTTTAGGTATAACTGGCTCCCATCTTTGAGACAGAGAGAGAGAGAGATGATAGAGAGACAGACAGATAAGAGGGAGGGAGAGAGCTAGATAATAGATAGATGTTAGATAGATAATAGATAGATAAATGACAGATAATAGATAGATATAGATGATAGATGGATAGATAGATAGATAGATAGATAGATAGATAGATAGATAGATAGATAGATAGATAGATAGATGGATGGATGGATGATAGAGAGATAGAGATGGTTGATGATATATATATATATATATATATATATATATATATATATATATATATATATATATATAGATGATAGATGATAGATAGATAGATAGATGATAGATAATAGATAGATAGATAGATGATAGATAGATAATAGATAGATAGATAGATAGATAGATAGATAGATAGATAGATAGATAGATAGATAGATAGATGGATGGATGATGGATGGATGGATGGATGGATGGATGATAAATAGACAGAGAGACAGACAGAGAGAGATGATAGAGAGAGAGAGAGAGCATATCAAATGAATAGGCCACAAAGATTATGCTTTTTAATAAAATAAATCTTTCCTGAAAGATGCTACCAGTCACCTTTTGATTCTCTACCTATCAAAGTGACCAAACAGGATACCAGATTAGATAAAACACAGGAGAATTTTTTTAAAAAAAAAAATGAGGTCCTGTTGTCAATCTCTACATAGTTATCTGCTCTGTCCTGTTCACTTGGAAATTGGTCAACTCATGAACATTCAGGGCTGTGCCCTGGATTCAACCTCCTTTGGTTGGTCTCAGTGTTCTATCAATGGAGCCTTCCCAGTCTATTCCAGATTTATAACTGTTAAAAAAAGATGAAAAACTTAGGTTGTATGTAGTCCTCAACTTACAACCATTCGTTTAGTGGCCAAAGTTACAACGGCACTGAAAAAATGTGACTTATGACCCCTTTTCACACTTACAACTGTTGCAGCATCCCCATGGTCATGTGATCAAAATCAGGGGGGCCTCTGGTGGCTCAGACTGCTAAGACAGTCAGTTATTAACACAGCTGCTTGCAATTACTGCAAGTTCAAGTCCCACCAAACCCAAGGTTGACTCAGCCTTCCATCCTTTATAAGGTAGGTAAAATGAGGACGCAGATTGTTGGGGGCAATAAAGTTGACTTTGTATATAATATACAAATGGATGAAGACTATTGCTTAACACAGTGTAAGCCTCCCTGAGTCTTCGGAGAAGGGCGGGATATAAATGCAAATTTAAAAAAAAATTTTGGACAACTGGTTTATATTTATGACGGTTGCAGTGTCCCGGGGTCAAGCCATCAACTTTTGCAACCTTCTGAGAAGCAAAGTGAATTTGGAAGCCAGGTTCATTTAGCAAAACTCACTTAACAGCTGTCTTGCTTAGAAATGGAAATGTTGGTCTTAATTGTAGTCAAAAATCAAGGATTACCTGTATAGCAATCTATAGTAATCATTCAGGTGAACAAGGTTCCAAATGCTATGAGAGATCAGAAGTAACTGCAAATCTTTTATTTCTGATTTTCTCCCCAGGTATAAATTTTGACCATTAGAAGATTATTTCCATCCTCTCCTCTATCTTTTTAGCCATATCTATCCTAGTTTTCCTACAGATCTGTGTAACTTATTTATAAATACCATTGAACACCTGTTGGAAGATTAGTTCTACCAACACGCAAGAAATAAATTCTTCACTTGTGTTAGTGATATTTTCCTCTTTGATAAAATTGAGGGATTTGGTTTGGACGGTACCGCAAAAGGATGAGTCCACAACTGGCTAGATAACCACATTCAGAGATTCGGCGTTATTGGTTGTAGACATTGAAGGGTTTATCTACTATATCCTGCAGATCGGCCTTAGGGCCAGAATTATTCCACCTTTATATTAGAAAGCAGGATAATGGGATAAATGGGCTACTTATCAAATTTGCTGGTGACAAATTCATATTGAGGCAATGTTGTGTGTGTGTGTGTGTGTGTGTGTGTGTGTGTGTGTGTGTGTGTGTGTGTGTAAATGAGATTGCAGTTCAGTCGGAACAAATTGGGAGTCTGGGCTAAGAGGAAGAAGATATCCTTCAGCCAGAAGAAATGTAAGGTATGATATTTAGGCAGGAAATATGTAGACCAGCGGTGTCAAACTCTCATCGTCACGTTGTCATCATGTGATGTATCGCGACTTTTCCCCCCTTTGCTAAACGAGGAGTGGGCGTGGCCAGTGTGTGACGCTTCTGGCCCGTGGGCCACAAGTTTCACGCCCCTGATGTAGACACAGATGCGAAGTGTGGGGATTCATGGTTTGGAAGTAGTGTCTTGGAGAAGGTTTGGGCCATGGGCTGTAAAGAGAAGAGCAGACTGAGCTGAGGGGTGGAGTTAAGTGCATTATCAGCCTAGAGTCATTATATTCCCACAAATGATCTGTCCAACCCTTCTTGTTCTTGCTTTGGCAGACATGGTGGCTGGATGATCTTGGCCATTATCGTTCTTTCACAGGGTGGTAGTTGTAGGGAGAACAGGATGTAGCAATAGCACTTAGACTTATATACTGCCCCCCACCACTCTCTGGGCAGCCCCCAACAACCTGGGTCCTCATTTTACTGACCTCAGAAGTCTGAGTCAACCTTCAATCAGTGGTGGTATTCAGCCGGTTCAGACCGGTTCAGGTGAACTGGCCATGTTTTCTAAGACACATGCATGCAAACCACGCGCGCGACGGGGGGCTCAAACCTTGACAACTTTTAAAACATTTTCAGTACACAGTAAACCAGTGGTAAAATTATGTAAAATCCACCTCTGCCTTCAACCCCATCAGGATCGAACTCCAGGCTGTGGGCAGAGTTTGCCTATAATACTGCACTTTAACCACTGTGCCACCAGTGTATCAAGTATAGTACATGTACATCACCTTGAGTTAACCCCAAATAAAGATGAAATAAATACCTTTGCGCAGCATGTTAAACTAAGCCGCCGAAATGTAGAACTTAAAAATCTTAGCAGGTTGCATGAATGTAGTTTCGACATCTTTTAACTACTTCTAGCTGAGCATGTTATTTGAATTTAGTCATTCTGTGTCTCCACCTTTCCATGATATTGGCTGCCTCTAGAATAGAAGAGAGAGGGGCATGGAAAAAACAATGATGACAGAATCTAGAAATCTACCCAGTTTGAAGAAAGGGGAACGAAATTTGCAGATTGTTGGTGTTAGTCATGCAGTTGTGAAAAATGTCCTTTTTTACCTGAGGAACAAACTCCAATTGGTAGAGAAGAGAAATCTTGGAACAAGTTAAAGAACGGGGCACGTTTGACTTAAATAATCTAACTTCGAAACAAACGTCCTTCCCTCTCTTATGATACAAATGAACGCAGCCCTAATTATTATTAGTTTTTTCGTTTTCCATTTTTTTACCACATGTAAGGTGGGGATGAACCAGTGGTGGGTTTCAATTTTTTTTACTACCGGTTCTGTGGGTGCGGCTTAGTGGATGTGGCATGGCTTGGTAGGTGTGGCATGACAGGGGAAGGATACTGTAAAATCTCCATTCCCTCCCCAATTTATTTATTTATTTATTTATTTATTTATTTTGTCACACAGTATATATAAGGATAAGCATGAAATAATTGTACAATATATAAGCATATATATGAGTATGAGTATGTAATGACTATATTAATTGGATATAATGAAAGGAAACAATAGGACAGGAAAGATAGGCACGTTTGTGCTCTTATGCACGCCCCTTACAGACCTCTTAGGAATGGGGTGAGGTCAATAGTAGATAGCTTTTGATTGAAGCTTTGGGGATTTTGGGAAGAGACCACAGAGTCAGGTAGTGCATTCCAGGCATTAACAACTCTGTTACTGAAGTCATATTTTCTGCAATCAAGATTGAAGCGGTTAACATTAAATCTATTGTGCGCTTGTGTATTGTTGCAATTGAAGCTGAAGTAGTCTTCGACAGGAAGGACATTGTAATAGATGATTCTATGAGTTAAACACAGGTCCTGTCAAAGGCGGCGGAGTTCTAAATTTTCTAAACCCAGGATTTCAAGTCTGGCAGCATAAGGTATTTTGTTATATTCAGAGGAGTGGAGAACTCTTCTTGTAAAATATTTCTGGGGAATATTCAGGGGAAGGTTACTGCAAAATCCCCATTTCCTCCCAATCAGCTGGGACTTGGGAGGCAGAGAATAGAAGGGGGCGGGGCCAGTCAGAATTTTCAACTACTCAAAATTTCCGCTGCCAGTTCTCCAGAACTGGTCAGAACCTGCTGAAACCGATCTCTGGAATGGACCCAAACAAAAAGAGTGAAACAGGCAGGAAGCTGTAGCTTGCGTTTACCTCATGAAAACGATGAATGCATGGACGCTTGTTCTCCCTCCCAATTTTTTAAAAAATGTTATTTTATTTATTTATTAAGAAAATGTATAGGGTGGCCTAACTCACAGTGATTCTGGACAACTTACAGAAATAAAACCCCAATACAAAACTCTGATCCCAACAATCAAACCAACCACTTGATAGGCTCCATATCACCCTGAGGTCTTTCCAAACAGTTTCAAAATGGGCAGCAATATTTCCTTCAGGGAAGATGTTCCACAGAGAGGGAGCCAACACAGAGAAGGCCTGTTTCCATGGTCCCATTAGATCGGGGGTTCAAACCTTGTCAACTTTTAAAACTTGTGGACTTCAACTCCCAGAATTCCCCATCCAGCATGGCCGGCTGAGGAATTCTGGGAGTTGAAGTCCACAAGTCTTACAGTCGCCAAGGGTTGGAGAACCCCGGCACTAGACGATGCCTTGTAAATGTTCACAGCTGTGCAAAGCTATAGGTCCATGATGGCGAACCTATGGCATGCATGCCCGAAGTGGCATGTGGAGCCATGTCTCCTGGCATGCGCAGCATCGCTCATTCCTCTTCCGGGTTTCTGGCGCACATGTGTACGCGACATTCAGCTGGCCTTTTTGAATGTGGCACACCAGAAACTAGAAGAACTGGTCTTCCATTTTCCTATGTGAGCATGTGCGCCGGCCAGCTGATCGTCTCATGCACATGCTCGCCAGAAACCCGGAAGAGTAGCTGGCTGAAACAGGAAGTTCAGTAGCTGAAACCGGAAGTTCATTTTCGGGTGCGCGCATGCACCCCGGGCAACTCCTTTTCCGGGTTGCGGCCCAGATGCACACTCGCTCCCTTTTTGGCACTCAGTGCCGAAAAGGTTCACCATCACTGCTATAGGTTAAAGTCAACAGCATTTCCTGAAACGATCCTGTCCACCTTGCTAAGAAGAAAAGTTGTACTTGAAGATGTTCTAAATTGTTTCCTAAACCATCAAAGGAAATCCTGAGTCAATACAAGTAATCTTCGACTTACAACTACAAGAGGGCCCAAGATTTCTGTCACTAAGCGAGATGGTTGCTAAGTGAGTTTTGCCTCATTTTATGACCTTCCTTGCTATACCTCTTAAGTGAATCACTGCAGTTGTTCAGTCAGTAACACGGTTGTAAAGTGAATCCGGCTTTCGCCATTGACTTTGCTGGTCAGAAGGTCGCAAAAGAGGATTGCATGATCAGGAAACACTCCAATTATCATAAATATGAACCTGTTGCCAAGAGTCCAAATTTTGATCATGTGACCCTGGAGAGGCTGCAACGGTCATAAGTGTGAAAAACGATCATAAGTCACTTTTTTCAGCACTGTTGTAACTTTGAACAATCACTAAATGAACAAGGACTACCTGTAGTTGATAAGGCCCATTGGAGAGGGTGACAGTTCCCCATGGAGACAGGTGAGGTACAGTGGTGAAATGTAAATTTTTTTACTACCGGTTCTGTGGACGTGGCTTAGTGGTGGGGTAATGTGACTGGGTGAGCATGGCCAACTTTTTTTTTTTACTTACGGCCGAAGTGGTTGTAAAAAACTGCTTTTAAAAAGCTCTGACGATCCCAGCTGAGTCGCTTGATCATCAGAAGCTTTTG
Source organism: Ahaetulla prasina (assembly GCF_028640845.1). Taxonomy (NCBI): domain Eukaryota; kingdom Metazoa; phylum Chordata; class Lepidosauria; order Squamata; family Colubridae; genus Ahaetulla; species Ahaetulla prasina. Next base: position 91,548,919 of record NC_080545.1, read on the forward strand.
TTTTTTTAAAAAAAAGCATTTTTTTGCCTTTAAAAGAAAAAAAAGCCTTTGACAATCAGGCAACTCAGCTGGGATCATCAGAGCCTTTAAAAAGCATTTTTTCTACCAAAGGCTCTGATAATCAGGCAACTCAGCTGGGGTCGTCAGAGCCTTTTAAAAGCATTTTTTACAATCTCTTCGGCTGAAGAGGGCCTCTGGTGGCTCAGCAGACTAAGTCTGTTTGTTATTAACACAGCTGCTTGCAATTACTGCAAGTTCAAGTCCCACCAGGCCCAAGGTTGACTCAGCCTTCCATCCTTTATAAGGTAGGTAAAATGAGGACCCAGATTGTTCGGGGCAATAAAGTTGACTTTGTATATAATATACAAATGGATGAAGACTATTGCTTAACACATTGTAAGCCACCCTGAGTTTTCAGAGAGGGGCGAGATATAAATTCAAAAAAAAAAAAAAAGCTTCTGACAATCCCAGCTGAGCCGTGCAATCATTAGAGGCTTTTTTTTTTAACTTTTAAAAGCATTTTTTCGGCCAAAGAAAAAATGCTTTTAAAAGTAAAAACAAAAAACAAAAAAACCTCTGATGATTGCATGGCTCAGCTGGGCATGGGGGGAGGGCAGAGATTTTTGCTACCAGTTCTCCGAACCACCCGCCGCCATCGCTACCGGACCGGGTGATCTGGTCCAAACCGGGAGCATTTCATCCCTGGTGAGGTAGCATCTCTTCCACCCGCGGGTCCCCATTTTGTCACTCATAACCCCTGTATCTGTAATGTTTCCATATAGAAACCTACCTGTCAGCTGAATTTTGAGAGGAACCTATCGTTCCTAGAATAAGGAAAAATCGCTACCGTTTCAGGTGAATTTCCCGAAAGCATCCCCGGAGATTAAAAAGGCTTGTCATGATAAATATCATACCGCTACATAAGATCAATTTTAGAGGTTGTGAGGAAAGGGAGTACGATGGTGGCGGTGGGGGTGTGTGGAGATGGGAATTAGCCACAGAAAAGGAACGATGAGTAAACATTGAGAAGCCCCAGAAAAAGCAACACAGAGGCAGCGGCAAAGCAATATTGCGTGGTGAGAAACGTGGAGGGTCAGATGCAAGACAAAAATCACAAGCACGGGCACAAAGGAATTTCTATATTCAAATATTTAAGCATTCTTGAAAGGCTGCTTGGAGCCGAAATTCCCTTTTTTTCTGCTCCCCATGTAGAAATGACTTTAACACTCAGCTAGATGCTAATGCGAAGTGACTCAAGCTATTCCTCGCAAGCATAGCTAAATTGCTGTTATTTGTTAAGCGCATTGCATTCAGCGGTGGATGGAGCAGTTGGATTTGTTCAAAAAGCATCTGTACTTCTCCCCCTCTCGCTTTCTCTCTTCCTTCCTGTTGATTATTATTATTATTATTATTATTTTAATCCTCCAAAGCGGAGACCAGTCTACCTATCCGTCCTTTGCTTTGTCCCGTCTTTTACGCCCTCCCTCCCTCCCTCCCCCTCCTTCTCCTCCTCTCTCGTGCTACTTGGGAATTGTCAAGTGACAACTGGCCAAATCTTTTTGGACAGGGAGCCTTCATCCTGAGTTCTCCGTGCTGGCAAAAGGAAAAAAAAAAAAGCTAAAAAAAAAACCCGGGACCTTGTGCCTGGGAACAGGGGAGCCCATTAAAGGGGCTTTGATGCTATGAAAATTCATCTTCGTGAGGCAGGCCAGGCCCCTAAGCAGCCTGCTGTTTAGCTGTGGTTACAGATCAGTCATTCACTTCGCAGGACCATAATTGTGCTGACGGCTTGTATAGCAGGGGAAGTACATAAAATAATCCAGGGCCCTCCGCTGTGGCACGGCGAGTTAATCTTCTTTAATACAGATCAGCTGTTGTTCTAACACATGACTTTGTGTTGGCCCCGGTGACTCCGTTTTCAGCCTTTTTGATTAAGTAACAGGAGCTACAGCCCTCATCTGTGTTCACTTTAGCCTCTCGTTCTTTGATTGGCAAGGCCCCAGCACCTCTGCGCCTTCCTTCCATTCCTTCCCCTCCGCGGGGAGACGGCTAGCGAGCTCTCTTTTTCTGGCAGGAGAGGAGAAAAGCTGAGAGGCAGCTTCCCCCCCCACACACACACACTCCTAACAAAAATGAGGGAGCTAGATGGGGTGGGATGGGAAGGGATGGGATAGAAATAGAATAGAATAGAATAGAATAGAATAGAATAGAATAGAATAGAATAGAATAGAATAGAATAGAATAGAATAGAATAGAATAGCAGAATTGGAAGGGACCTTGGAGGTCTTCTAGTCCAACCCTCTGCTTAGACAGGAAACCCTACACCACTTCAGACAAATGGTTATCCAACCTCTTCTTAAAAACTTCCAGTGTTGGAGCATTCACAACTTCTGGAGGCAAGTTGTTCCACTGGTTAATTGTTCTAACTGTCAGGAAAATTCTCCTTAGTTCTAAATTGCTTCTCTCCTTGATTAGTTTCCACCCATTGCTTGTAGAATAGAATATGAATATCAATAGAATAGGATAGGATAGGATAGGATAGGATAGGATAGGATAGGATATGAAGAGGAGAGGAGAGGAGAGGAGAGGAGAGGAGAGGAGAGGAGAGAAGAGAAGAGAAGAGCTTTATTGGCCAGGTGTGATTAGATGCACAAGGAATTTGTTTCCAGTGCATAAGCTCTCAGTGTACATGCAAAACAACAAAATAATCATAATCATGTATCAAAGTAATAATAACCAGAATAATGATACCAATAAGACAACGTAGTGGAACAAATGAGAAGGATAAAAGTAATACAGCCATACTACATGGGTAAATATACTTAGACATAAGACGGTATTGAGGGAATTAGGTGTTCAGCTAATGTAGAGATTCTCAATTATCCAGGTCATAATTGTCCCAAAAGTGCTTTTCAAAAGACCACAGGACGTTCTTGGTTTTTCTCCTTGAAAATGTTTTGCTTCTCATCCAGAATTTGAGAAGCTTCTTGGGTGAGAAGCTAAATGTTTTCAAGGAAATAAAAACCAAGAAAGTCCAATTGCCTTTTGAAAAACATCTTTGAGACAACTGAATACTTTATTTGGCCAAGTGTAATTAGATACACAAGGAATTTGTCTCTGGGACAGAAACACTCAAAGCAACAGCGAGAATAATAACTCTTGCTTTGTGATCTACTACAGGTGTTCCTCAATTTACAACCACACTTGCTAAGCAAGGCAGTTGTTAAGTGTGCCACACCCCCTTTTGCAACCTTTTTGCCATGGTTGTTAAGTGAATCAGTGTGTTTAAGTGAATCATGTGGTTGCTTGTCAGAAGGTCGCAAGTGACGATCACATGAACTCTGGGACAATTGAACTGTCATAGATACATGCCAGTTGCTAAGTGTCAGTATTTTGATCACATGGCCATGGAGAGGTGGTAATAGCCATAAGCATGAGAACCAATCGCTTTTTTCAGTGCTGTTGTAATTTGGAACAGTTGCTAAATGAATGAGTGTACGTTGAGGACTATCTGTACACTGGGGAAGAAACATCCAAGGATTCTGGAGTTAAATTCTGCAAAGTATTTCAGGAATGAGCAGGAGACTTGTACATTTAGTTGGACGCATAAATGCACGATCCAGTGGAGATGTGGAGCCTTTGTCATCCATTTGACACAATAAAAAGTTCCAAAAGACCATTTTTGTCAAGAAATTATTATTTGCCTAACTAGTTGGCCAGGCACTATATAAACTAACTATGTATGTTTGCAGTAAGAAAGGCATGGTATTGCTTTAAGGTTGTGCTGCATCATGCAAGCATCCTGATTGGTTGAGCTCTGTAGCCAATGTATATAAAAGGACTACTAAATTATGGCTTGTGGGGAATCTACAGGGATGCTACAGCATTGTAACCTGATGACATGCTGCAACTGTATATTTGAGCTTTATGATCGTTGCTTGATCATGGCTAGTTACTGATACCTCAAGATACTGACTGTTGTGAATTGAACTGTGTTTTGCCGAACTGAAAGAAGACTTTGTTTGTTGTGCAAGTCTACGTTGGTAAGAAGACTTCGTAACATCCCTGACTGACTTTATATATGTATGACCTGGAATTGTTTTTGGACTATGATTTTGCCTTTTCCCTAAAAGTAAAGGAATATCAACCCCAGTTTGTCTGCAAGTGACTGTTATTGTATACAACCAGTCTCAGTCGTTTTCATGCGTAGGTTACTCTGCTCAACAGTCCACAATCTTGGTTGCGAACCCAGATTAACCCTAACAATTTTCATGCCATTTCCCTTAAAAATGGTCATCTCTGGCCTCGGTACATTCTCAGTCACTAGCTTAGTGGAACTGACAATGCAGAGTTCTGAGGAGAAGGCAGGCAAAAAATCTCAGGAGGATATCTTGGTCTTCAGCCTTGGTTCCTTCTCAGAAAACAATGGGCCAGTTGGCTCCATGACTTAGGGTAGAAGAAAGTAAAAAAAGAGTGTCATGAAGAGACACGGTCCCCAAAAGGTGACTCTTGGTGTTTGCAAAGAAGGAGGCAACCCTCTCCTCCATATCTCATGGTCAGTTTTGAGTCGCAGAGGACCTCCCAGATTGTAGAAGCTTCCGAGATGATCTCCTAGTGGTTCAGGCGACCACAAAAAGAATAGTACTAAACAGTAGATTTCCCAGTTGTAATGTATGGCTGTGAGTGGAGCGTAAGGAATGTTGAGCACCGAAGAACCGATGCTTTGAAATTGTGGTATTGGGGAAGACTGTTGAGAGTCCCTTTGACTTCAAGGAGATCAAATCAGCCAATCCTGAAGGAATTCAACCCTGACTGTTCTTTGGAAGGACAGATCCTGAAGCTGCAGCTCAAATACTTCGGCCATCAAAGGAGAAGAGAAGACTCCTTAGAAAAGACCATGATATTGGGAAACATTGAAGGCAAAAGGAGAAGGGCAGAGGGTGTCAACGATACAATGAATATGAATTTGGGCAAATTCCGGGAGATAGTGGAGGACAGGAGGGCCTTGCTTGCTTGGGGTCATGAACAGTTGGACACAACTTAGTGACTTAACTACAAGAAGAACAGCAGAAGGGTTGAAAATGAAAGAAAGTCTGCTAAAGCCCCAGAGACGTTTCCAAAGCAGCAACTGGATAGCATCAGCATTCTTCCGAAGACATATTTAACTCAATGTAGGCAAGGGACAGGTTGAAGGTCTACCCAGTTTGGTAAACAAGCCCCACACAAGGATCAATACCAGTGGTGGGTTACAAATTTTTTTACTACCGGTTCTGTGGGTGTGGCTTGGTGGGTGTGGCATGATTTGGTGGGCGTGGCTTTGTTGTGCCTCGTCCGCTTTCCCCGCAGCCGGGGCCTTCTTATCTGTTTCCGAACACTGAGGAATGTCCTAGCATGCCTCCCGGCCCCAGCCCTGGCTCCATGCCCAGACAGGCTGAAGAGGAAGAAGCGCCTCCAGCCCCCAGCCCTGGCTCCATGCCCAGGCAAACGGAGCAACTAGACCCCTCCCCCACAGCATGTGAGCCTGAGGAAGGTCAATTACCAACAGCTGCAGACAGGAGTGACCCTCGCTTCAGAAGAATTGATAAGCGGCATCAACAGAAGGAAGGGTGGGGCAGGCCTGGATAAGTGCTGAGTCATGGAGCCACACCCAATGGCCTATATAAAGGATCTGCTTTCTGGCATTCTCTGAGTCAGGCAAAGTCTACCTTATCTTGCTGAAATCACTTTCTGGTCTCCTGTCTGCCTTGAGAACTTTGCTAGGACTTTGGCATAGCTGCAGAGGCACGCCTGATTCGGATTTCCCTGACCCGGCCGTCAGCGGAGGAGTGGGACACGACAGGCTTGGTGGCCATGGCAGGGGAAGGATACTGTAAAATCTCCATTCCGTCCCAATCAGCTAGGATTTGGGAGGCAGAGAATAGATGGGGCAGGCAGGGGTAGGCAGGGGTAGGCAGAATTTTTACTACCGGTTCTCCGAACTACTCAAAATTTCTGCTACTGGTTCTCCAGAACTGGTCAGAACTTGCTGAAACCCACCTCTGATCAGCACAGCACCAGAGGGCTTCCAGCAACCTCAAACCAGTGCCTTACTTTTGGCTCCATTGGAATCAACCATAGTGGCGCCATTTTTACCTTATGTAAAAAAAAATGTATGGTGAGGTCATTTGGTAACAATTGTGGAGTGGTATAGGGGCCTAGAGGTGGAGCTCTCACCTCACAATCAGGAGGCTGTGAGTTTGATCCTAAGTAGAGGCAGATATTTCTCTCTCTGGGCACGCTGAGAATATATCTGATGAACAAAACTCCGCATTGGCGACAGGAAGGGCATCCGGCCCTGAAAATACTCTGCTAGCTCCATTCAGTTGCCCAGACTCCACCCCGCAAGGGATTATAGGGTCGTTAAAAGACGACGACGACGATGATGATGATGATGATCTGGTAAGAATTGTATAATCAGCCCTAAAACATCAGTCCTTTGCAAAAAATGAAATGGAGAATTATGCTTAGCTTTATTGAACTGGTCCCTTGTGATCGTTTGCTGGAGAAAGGGAAGTCTTGTCATTTTATATACACATGCATAATTAATGGAGTTTGGACCGACAGGTATTTTAATTGAGAAAGCATAAGACATTTAAAAAATATATCTCTATTTTTCTTGGAAGAGTTTCAGCCCAAGCGAGAAATGTGCGAATGACTTGTGTTTTTCTTGGTTTCTTGGTAACCTGGGGGCACGGTTGTAGTTATAATTGTCACCTCCGATTAATTATAATTTGATACTTGCTGTATCTAAACAAAAATAACTTTTTTTTAAAAAAAATCACACTGCCTCCAATAATGCACATTAACATCCGGAGGAAATATAGGTTGGGCATGTTACGAAAACGTTGCTTTACCCTTTCCAAAGCTGCAAATATCTACTTTTCCATAATGCCTGATAAAGACTGCTCTATAGATCAAGCAGTTTGCATGTTTATTTATTTATTTATTTATTAAAATCCACAGTAGGAAATTGGGTTCTGTGTCTTTCCATTCTTACTTCAGCATGTGCAGCTTTACTAATTGGGGGGGGGGGGGTGTCGCCTAAGGCTGCTCTTCCTAACAGCTAAAATCAGATTAGGCATCACATAGATTATTATTCATATATTATTTCATTATTTAACGAAAAAATATAGAGGCTTCTTTTACTTTAATTCCTTTTGCAGCCCTTCTTCAGGTCACCAATATGGACTAGTACCTAGAATTGTTGTTGTTGTTAGTTGCGAAGTCGTGTCCAACCCATTGCGACCCCATGGACAACATTCCTCCAGGCCTTCCTGTCCTCTACCATCCTCTGGAGTCCATTTAAACTCACACCGACTGCTTCAGTGACTCCATCCAGCCACCTCGTTCTCTGTCGTCCTTCTTCTTTTGCCCTCAATCGTTCCCAGCATTCAGCTCTTCTCCAGGGAGTCCTTCCTTCTCATTAGGTGGCCAAAGTATTTGAGTTTCATCTTCAGGATCTGACCTTCTAAAGAGCAGTCAGGGTTGATCTCCTCTAGGACTGACTTGTTTGTTCGCCTTGCAGTCCAAGGAGTCTTCTCCAGCACCAGAGTTCAAAGGCCTCAATTCTTTGGTGCTCAGCCTTTCTTATGGTCCAACCTTCACAGCCATACATTGCAACTGGGAAAACCATCGCCTTGACTATACGCACTTTGGTTGGCAGGGTGATGTCTCTGCTTTTTAGTACGCTGTACCTAGAATAGACCAATCCTAAACCAGGTAGGATTTTTGCACTGCTAAATTCTGAATTCTGTTTATTCTTTATGATGATTGCACGGAACCAGGCTGGATTTTTGAATCAGTACGGGAAGTCCTTGACTTACAAAAGTTTGTTTAGTCATTGTTCAAAGTTACAGCGGCATTGAAAAAAAGTGACTTACGACAGTTTTTCACACTGGGTTATATGAGTGACAAAATGAGAAACACACAGGATGGAAGAGACGCTACCTCACCTGAGTCCATGGGGAACTGTCACCCTCTCCAATGGGCCTAATCAACTACAGGTAGTCCTCGCTCATTTAGCGATCGTTGAAAGTTACAACAGCACTGAAAAAAAGTGACTTATGATCACTTTTCACACTTACGACCTCCATGGTCACGTGATCAGAATTCAGCTGCCTGGCAACTGGCTCATATTTACGACGGTTCCAGTACCCTGGGGTCATGTGATCCCCTTTTGTGACCTTCTAACACGACACGGTGGCTCAGGGGCTAGGACGTTGAGCTTGTCGATTGAAAGGTCGGCAGCTCGGCGGTTCGAATCCCTAGTGCTGCTGTGTAACTGGGTGAGCTCCCGTTACTTGCCAACCTAGCAGTTTCGAAAGCACGTAAAAATGCAAGTAGAAAAAATAGGGACCACCTTTGGTGGGAAGGGAACAGCGTTCCGTGCGCCTTTGGCGTTAAGTCATGCCGGCCACATGACCACGGAGACGTCTTCGGACAGCGCTGGCTCTTCGGCTTTGAAACGGAGATGAGCACCGCCCCCAAGAGTCGGCAACAACTAGCACGTATGTGCGAGGGGAACCTTTACCTTTTTAACAAGCAAAGTCAATGGGGAATTCACTTAACAACCACGTTACTAACTAAACAGCCGCATTGATTCACTGTGGCAAGAAAGGTCGTAAAATGGGACAAAACTCACTTAACAAATATCCCGCTTAGCAACAGAAATGTTGGGTTCAGTTGTGGTCAAAAGTCAAGGATTACCTATATCTTTCCTTTCGGGAAAAGAAGCAGATAAAAATATTCCAGATATTCAAAATTGTGCCTTATGCACAGTCACTCATGCGCTCGTTACCTCTCGCTTGGATTACTGTAATGCTCTCTACATGGGGCTCCCCTTGAGGTGCACTCGGAGGCTTCAGTTAGTCCAGAATGCAGCTCTTGTGGTGATAGAGGAGCTACCGTAGCTCCCATGTAACACCGATCCTCGCAGGCTGCACTGGCTGCCTGTGGCCTTCCGAGTGCACTAAATTTAATTCGACCTTTAAAGCGCTCCATGGCTTAGGGCCTGGTACAGGACCGCCTGCTGTTACCACATGCCTCACGACCCCGACGCTCCCATGAGAGGGACTTCTCAAGTGCAAATCCGCCAAACAATGTGGCTGGCGGCCCCAGGAAGGGCCTTCTCTGTGGGGCTCCACTCTGGGCGAGCTTCCCCGGGTTTCGTCAAATACCCGACCTTGGACATTCCGTCACGAACTGAAGACACATCTTTTATTCATGCAGGGCTGGCTTAAATTGGATTTTAATAGTGAATTTTAGTAATTTTAAATGGGGTTTTAATTGACGGTAATTTTTAATTTCAGGCTAATTTTGAATAAGTTTTTTAAAGGTATTTTAATGTGTATATTTGTATTTATTTATTTTATTTATTTATTTTATTTGATTTTTATACCGCCCTTCTCCCGAAGGACTCAGGGCGGTGTACAGGCAAGATAAAACCAGCAATACAAATCTACAAGTTAAAATATCATTTAAAAACTTATTTAAAATTAGCCTGAAATTAAATTACCATAAACTAAAACCCCGTTTAAAATTAATAAAATTTCCCATTAAAATCCAATTTAAGCCAGCCCGCGAATAAAGAGATGTCTTTAGTTCGCGGGAATATCGAGTCAGGTATTTGGCGTAAACCGGGGAAGCTCGTTCCAGAGTGTGGAGCCCCACAGAGAAGGCCCTTCCCCTGGGGGCCGCCAGCCGACATTGTTTGGCGGACGGCACCCTGAGAAGTCCCTCTCTATGGGAGCGTACGGGTCGGTGGGAGGCATGTGGTAACAGCAGGCGGTCCCGTAAGTACCCAGGTCCTAAGCCATGGAGCGCTTTAAAGGTCGTAACCAACACCTTAAAGTGCACTCGGAAGGCCACAGGCAGCCAGTGCAGTCTGCGCAGGAGCGGTGTTACATGGGAGCTACACGTAGCTCCCTCTATCACCCGCGCAGCTGCATTCTGGACTAACTGAAGCCTCCGAGTGCACTTCAAGGGGAGCCCCATGTAGAGAGCATTACAGTAATCCAAGCGAGAGGTAGCAGGCGCATGAGTGACTGTGCATAAGGCATCCCGATCAAGGAAGGCGCAACTGCGAACCAGGCGAACCTGGTGGAAGGCCCTCCTGGAGCGGCCGTCAGATGATCTTCAAGCGACAGCCGATCATCCAGGAGGACACCTAAGTTGCGCACCCTATCCTTTGGGGCCAATAATTCGCCTCCAACAGCCAGCTGCGGCTGCAGCTGACTGAATCGGGATGCCGGCATCCACAGCCACTCCGTCTTGGAGGATTAAGCTTGAGCCTGTTTCTCCCCATCCAGACCCGTCGGCTTCCAAACACGGGACAGCACTTCAACAACTTCATTGGGGTGGCCGGGGTGGAAAAGTACAGCTGGGTATCATCAGCGCATTGCTGGTATCTCACCCCAAACCACTGATGATCTCACCCAGCGGCTTCATGTAGATGTTGAACAGCAGGCGAGAGAATCGACCCCTGAGGACCCCACAAGTGAGGCCCTCGCGGCCCACCTCTGCCCCCTGTCAACACCGCTGGCGATCGTCGGAGAGATAGGAGGAGAACCACCGATATACGGTGCCTCCCACTCCCAATCCCCCAACCGGTGCAGCAGGATACCATGGTCGATGGTATCGAGCGCTGAGAGGTCTAATAGGACCAGGGCAGAGGAATAACCCTGTCCCTAGCCCTCCAGAGATCATCCACCAATGCGACCAAAGCTGTCTCCGTGCTGTATCCGGGTCGGAAGCCGGACTGGAGCAGGTCTAGATGAGCGTCTTCATCCAGGTATTGGGGTAGCTGTCGCGCCACGGCACTCTCTACAACCTTCGCAACAAAGCGAAGGTTGGAGACTGACGATAATTACCTAAAATAGCTGGGTCAGGAGGGCTTCTTAAGGAGGGTCTCACCACCGCCTCTTTCAAGGCGGCAGGAAAACCCTTCCAACAAAGCGTTGATAATCCTCTGGAGCCAGCCTCGTGTCACCGCCTGAGTGGCCAGTACCAGCCAGGAAGGACACGGTCCAGTAAACATGTCGTGCCGTGCAGCCTCCCCAACAACCTGTCGGCGTCCTCGGAGCCACAGGGTCAAACTCATCCCAAATGGGCTCAACAAGGCGTGCCTCCTCTCCCTCGCTTGGATCATCCCAAATTCGGTCCAGACCGTCCCTCAGCTGGCGATTTTATCGTATAGATAACCACTAAACTCCTCGGCTCGTCCTGCAGAGGGTCATCCGCACCTCCTGATGTAGGAGGCGGGTCACCCAAACAGGGCGGCCGGGCGGTTATCTGCCGGCGCAATGAGGGTGGAGGCATGGCGCCTCGCTTCCCTCATTGCCACTAGGTAGGTCCTAGAGTAGGATCTAACTAGTGTCCGATCAACCGGGCGACTGGACCTCCAGGTGCTCTCAGGCGTCTTCTCCGGCGTTTCATCTCCCTCAGCCCCTCGGAGAACCAAGGGGCCGGACGAGACCTCGCGGGTCAGAGGTCGCAAAGGCGCGACACGGTCAAGGCCCGGCGCGGCCTGTTCCCAGGCCACGACCAGTTCCTCAGCCGTGCCGTGGGCCAGTTCCTCAGGGAATGGCCCAAGCTCCGTCAGGAACCTCTCAGGGTCCATCAGGCGCCTGGGACGGAACCACCGTATAGGTTCCGTCTCCCTGCGGTGGTGAATGGCGGTTCGAAGGTCTAGGCGAAGGAGAAAATGATCCGACCATGACATTGGTTCCGTTACTAAATCATCTAACACCAGATCATTGTTGGTTTTATCTTGCCTGTACACCGCCCTGAGTCCTTCGGGAGAAGGGCGGTATAAAAATCAAATAAAATAAATAATAAAATAAAATAAAATAAGTTTCTATAAATTCTAAATACTGCCTGAAAAGAAATATGATTGAACTATTTGCCTGTACACTTGTCTATTCATAGGCTGAGATGACACAGCAATGCTTTGACTATGGTTTATTGTATAAACTCAATTCACTAGAATAGAATTTATTGGCCAAGTGTGATTGGACACACAAGGAATTTGTCTTGGTACATATGCTCTCAGTGTACATAAAAGAAAAGATACCTTCATCAAGGTACAACATTTACAACACAATTGATGATCAATATAGCAATATAAATCATAAGGATTGCCAGCAACAAGTTATAGTCATACAGTCATAAGTGGAAAGAGATTGGTGATGGGAACTATGAAACGATTAATAGTAGTGCAGATTCAGTAAATAGTCTGACAGTGTTGAGGGAATTATTTGTTTAGCAGAGTGATGGACTTCGGGAACAAACTGTCCTTGTGTCTAGTTGTTCTGGTGTGCAGTGCTCTATAGCGTCGTTTTGAGGGTAGGAGTTGAAACAGTTTATGTCCAGGATGCGAGGGATCTGCAAATATTTTCACGGCCCTCTTCTTGATTCGTGCAGTATACAGGTCCTCAATGGAAGGCAAGTTGGTAGCAATTATTTTTTCTGCAGTTCTAATTATCCTCTGAAGTCTGTGTTTTTCTTGTTGGGTTGCAGAACCGAACCAGACAGTTATAGAGGTGCAAATGACAGACTCAATAATTCCTCTGTAGACTAGGTTTATACATTGTGTTGCCACAAACCATGATTTCTAAAGCATTCACAGACTTCCAAGTTAAAAACCAAAGAAACCACATTATGAATCCAACCAGAATGTCCAGTTTAACAAGGTAGAGATAATGTTTATTATTATTATTTTTTTGCCTCAGAAGGAGTTGATTATTTAAGCTTTTATTCCTCTCTTCCATAATACGTGGGATTGTAGGCCGGTATATTTCCATCTCTCCATTAACAGCAACTGGTGAGGTGGAATTAAGTTGTGACAACTTTGCAGAAAGTAATCTTGAATCTTATTAACAGTCTTGCATTCTGCTTTTCACAATCAGTAAAAAGGGAATTTCTTCCCTCATAGAAGAGATTCACAGAAGCAGAGACCCGCCTTCATTTACCTATTTCTAATTTGTTCTCTCCTTTTTTTTTAATGTGCTTTGCTGTTTTCTTAAAAAATATCCCTTTTGTAAAATGAATTGTGCCGGTACTTGATAGTGGAAAATTGAGAACAAAAATCACATTATGGCTAACACTCTCTTGCGAGAATTGCATTGGCTGCTGATTTAATTCCAGGTGCAGTTCAGGGTGCTGGTTGTTACCTTTAAAGGATTACATGACTTAAAGATAAAAGTAAAGGTTCCTCTCGCACATATGTGCTAGTCGTTCCTGACTCTAGGGGGCGGTACTCATCTCCGTTTCAAAGCCGAAGAGTCAGCACTGTCCAAAGGCATCTCCGTGGTCATGTGGCCAGCATGACACAGCGCCAAAGGCGCACGGAACACTGTTACCTTCCCACCAAAGGTGGTCCCTATTTTTTCTACTTGCATTTTTTATGTGCTTTTGAACTGCTAGGTTGGCAGAAGCTGGGACAAGTAATGGGAGCTCACCCCATTATGCAGCACTAGGGATTCGAACCGCTGAACTGCCGACCTTTCGATCGACAAGCTCAGCATCTTCGCCACTTGAGCCACTGTGTGTGTGTGTATGCGTATATGTATGTGCATATGCCTCCTTGAGTTACTAACAAAGGCAAGGTAAAAATCTAATACATAATAAATAAATAACATAAGTACACTTTTTTCATGAGCTGCAGAGATGGTTCAGTCCCTGGAGCCTAATGAAGAGAGCAGACCTATATGAATCTGCTCATCCTTGGTCTCTTTATTTATTTTAGGAAATTTATATCGCTGCCTATTCGCACATGGCATCTAAGTAGAATGTACATAAGAACAGAAAACTAGCTTTCCCAGTTACATCTACCTGATCCACCAGAGTGGGGAGGCAGGGAATGTTACAGCTCTGCTTTCTAAAGGAGGTCCATCTCAACCTGTGGGTCAGGACTTCGTTGGGGGTCGAATGACGATTTGCCAGGGGTCGCCTAAGACCTTCAGAAATATGGGAAGTATACTTGTGAGTTGAAGAATCGCGCTCCAATGGTTGACTTTACAAGCCAGCTGCAGGCTCTTCAAATCGCTAGCCGAATTCGGCTACAGGCGCGATGAATTAAAAAAGAGAGAAATCTTTGCTCTGATGTCTCCCTGTCAAGCCAGCTGCAATCACTCCCAATCGCTAGCCTAATCTGGCTTCAGGCGTGATAAACTTATTTATTATTATTTATTATTATTTATTTTATTTATTATTTAGATTTTTATACCGCCCTTCTCCCGAAGGACTCAGGGTGGTGTACAGCCAGATTAAAAACAGTACAATATACAAATTAAAACAAAAGTTAAAATAACATATTCTATAAATGGTCGAAAATTTAAAACCGTCAAATTTGACCCATAAAATTCATAAAATACCCCAATTAAAATTATTAAAATTCAAAAAGTTTAAAAAATTAAGCCAGTCCCGCTTGGATAAACAAGTGTGTTTTCAATTCACGGCGAAAGGTCCGAAGGTCAGGTAATTGACACAAACCAGGGGGAAGTTCATTCCAGAGGGTAGGTGCTCCAACAGAGAAGGCCCTTCCCCTGGGGGCCGCCAGCCGACATTGCTTGGCAGACGGCACCCTGAGAAGCCCCTCTCTGTGTGAGCGTATGGGTCGGTGGGAGGCATAAGGTAACAGCAGGCGGTCCCGTAAGTACCCGGGCCCTAAGCCATGGAGTGTTTTAAAGGTGGTAACCAACACCTTGAAGCACACCCGAAAGACCACAGGTAGCCAGTGCAGACTGCAGGAGCGGTGTTACACGGGAGCAACATGTGGCTCCCTCAATCACCCGCGCAGCTGCATTCTGGACTAACTGAAGCCTCCGAGTGCACTTCAGGGATAGCCCCATGTAGAGAGCATTGCAATAATCCAGACGAGAAGTGACAAGAGCGTGAGTGACTGTGCATAAGGCATCCCGGTCAAGGAAGGGGCGCAACTGGCGAACCAGGAGGACCTGGTAAAAAGCTCTCCTGGAGAAGGCCGCCAAATGGTCTTCAAACGACAGCCGTCCATCCAGGAGAACGCCCAAGTTGCGCACCCTTTCTGTTGGGGCCAATGACTCGCCCCCAACAGTCAGCTGCGGTTGCAGCTGACTGTACCGGGGTGCCGGCATCCACAGCCCCTCCGTCTTGGAGGGATTGAGCTTGAGTCTGTTTCTCCCCATCCAGACCCGTACGGTTTCCAGGCACCGAGATAGCACTTCGACAGCTTCGTTGGGGTGGCCCGGGGTGGAAAAGTACAGCTGCGTATCGTCAGCGTACAGCTGGTAACTCACCCCAAAGCCACTGATGACCTCGCCCAACGGCTTCATATAGATGTTGAACAGGAGAGGCGAGAGAATCGACCCCTGAGGCACCCCACAAGTAAGGCACCTCGCGGTCGATCTCTGCCCTCCTGTCAACACCGTCTGCGACCGGTCAGAGAGATAGGAGGAGAACCACCAATAAACGGTGCCTCCCACTCCCAAACTCTCCAACCGGTACAGCAGGATACTATGGTCGATGGTATCAAACTTAATAGGGGAGGAATCTCCGCTTTAATGCCTCCATCCTCAAGGCAATCGCAAGCAGTTCAGATCGCTAGCCAATACGGCTTCAGGCGCGATAAATTCAAAACGAAAATAATTTTATGGTTGGGGTCGCCACATCGTGGGGAATTGTATTAAAAGGGGTCGTCACATCGTGGGGAATTGTATTAAAGGGGTCGCACCAATATAAAGGTTGAGAACCACTGATCTAGTGGGACCAAGAAGAGGGCCTTCTCCGTGGTGGTTCACTCTATGAACCACTCTAAGATTGCCCGCCCCCAATCTTTCAAAAGGCCCTGAAGAAATGGTTCTGTTAACAGGCCTGGCCACCCCAGAGTGATATGCCAGAAAACTGTTATTAATATCCTTAATAATATATATTCCAATATTGTAAAGAAAATCAGATCTAATCCCTGGGAGTTTCAGGGGAATAAAATCCAGATTGCCTTTGTTGGAAGAAATATCCATCTGGTTCAGTTCCAAGCAGGGAGAAAGATACTGGAAACTTGGAGGCTGATTGGAAAGAGGGTTTAATGCAGTGGTGGGTTTCAATTTTTTTTACTACCGGTTCTGTGGGTGTGGCTTGGTGGGCGTGGCATGGCTTGGTGGGCGTGGCTTGGTGGGCATGGCAGGGGAAGCATACTGCAAAATCCCCATTTCCATCAGCTGGGACTCGGGAGGCAGAGACTAGATGGCCAGTCAGAGGTGGTATTTATCAGTTCTCCGAACTACTCAAAATTTCCGCTACCAGTTCTCCAGAACTGGTGAGAACCTGCTGAAACCCACCTCTGGTTTAACGGTGAACAGAACTACCAAACACATGGTCCTGGTGCAGCTGAGCACATGGAGTTGAGGGAGGTGTTGTACCTTCTGTTGGGCTTTGAACTTGAACTTCCTGTTCCTGAGCAAGAACATGTATTCGATTGGCTGTTGTCAGACTTCCATGGCGCCATGTGGGTCCTGCTTAAGCGCACCAATGTGCCTACCGTCCCTGCCCTAATGTTTTCTTTTATTCGTATCTTTTCATGTATGCATAATTATGTTTACACTTGTATCTGTCATAAAATACGTGCTCGACGAAAAAATACATGTTTGTCTAAGCTCCCAGATTTGGTTGAAGCTTGGAGGGTGATGATGTAATGAAGAGGCTTGTGTTCTGAAAAGGTGTTGGGCAATTCCTATTATGGCTTAATGCCTTTGTCCTGGTTTGGATTTTAAGTGAGGGCTAATCCCATCACCCTGAGGCTGAAGGTCTTTTGTTTTGTAGATAGGGTGGCCCAGTCTTTCTTAATGAGCACCAAATATCTGCAAGGAACTGCTTTCTGCCTTTAAAAACATGTTTCTCGTTTAGGGAAATACAATATTCTGCCTTTTAAAATATTTTTTAAAATATTTCATTCTTCTAGGAGGGGTGACTTCCCTCACCTTCTTGCTTCCTTAGCAACCCTCCGCTTTTCCTTTCCCTTTAAATAGTGTGCTGAGTTTAAAATGACAGTGAGCGATGCCAACTTAATGTAGATGTTTAATAATGTAAAAAAAAAAGCATTTCAATTCTTGAGATAGTTGCGAATGCCGGGTGGCAGTCCTGTGATAATTTCGCATCTATCATGTTTTGATGCCTCTCCAGCTGCCTGATGGATGGGGATGAGCAGTGCTAACTGTGTAATTTCCCAGAGCAGGGGGAATTCAGCCTTGGGAAACAAGCTGAGAGCCCTGGTCTTACAAGAATTTATGATCTCCAAAGCCTATTGGCCCGGGATATTTTAAAACTCAAATCCCTTCCTAAGATTGCCAGCGGTGGAATACAATATGCCTGGCAAAAAAGTGCTAAATTGCTGAATGGATGCTGGTTGCACAATATTTTTCTTGTGTGGAACTTGCATTTTCTTTAGAACATTTGCATTCAAGCATTAGATTTGTGCCAAGCAGATGAATTTTCTTTCTTTCTTTCTTTCTTTCTTTCTTTCTTTCTTTCTTTCTTTCTTTCTTTCTTCCTTCCTTCCTTCCTTCCTTCCTTCCTTCCTTCCTTCCTTCCTTCCTTTTTCTTTCTTTCTTGGTCTCTATCTTCTTTTCTTTCTTTCTTTCTTCTTTCTTCCTTCCTTCCTTTCATCCTTCCTTCCTTCCTTCCTTCCTTTCTTCCTTCCTTCCTTCCTTCCTTTTTCTTTCTCGTTCGTTCTTTCTTTCTTTCTTTCTTTTCTCTTTTTCTCTCTTTCTCTCTTTCTTTTTTTTTTTCTTTTTTCTTTTTTCTTTTTTTTTTTTTTTCTTTCTCTCTTTCTCTTTTCTCCTCTCTTTCTTTCTTTCATTCTTTCTCTTTTTCTTTCTTTCTCTCTCTCTCTCTCTCTCTCTCTCTCTCTCTCTCTTTCTTTATTCTTATTGAATTGCATGGAGGAGCATTTGCTTCCACAGTTTCAGGCAGAGGGGGGTGGAAAGCGTGGGCACACACACTTTTCCACAAGTAAGTGTGGCAAAAACTTCAGACTGGACAAAGTGTGATATTTTTGCCAGACTTACTTAGAATTATAGCATGACAAAATTGGAAGGAATCACTGAATCCTACAACAAATGAATTGCATCTCTGGGAAAGGCTCAAAGCAATGAGATTTCCCATTCAGCGAAAGAGGCTCCGCAGTTTCCCCAGATAATGAGTTCTACTCTCTACAGGGGAACAGTTGCTACTGTTAGGAAGTTATACCTTTTAAGAAAAATCAATCGGAAACTGCTTTCTGATTTAGTAATCCTTTAACCCTGTCTTTTATTATTCAATTATCTCTCCAAATCATTGGAAGCTGCCTGGTCTTTCCAAACTTCTATTTAAATCCCAAGGGAAGACATTGGAGAGAATTCATCCCATCTTTGCTAAGTAGGAATCCTGCCTTTGAGAGAATTGGGGGAGATTTTTTCCTTCCCCTGGACAACAGCTAAGGAATGAGGGTCCACCCCATTTCTCTGCTTACTGTGTGTGTCGGTGATGAATTTGTAAATGCCATTTGATGTTTCCCTCTAATTTGGACTGTTCTGCGATAGTGTTGAATATCTGTAGCTCAGGTGTAGAATGAGGGTGAAGGTCTGTTCTCCGAGCTTGTGGGTTGGTTTCCAAACGTTTCATTACCAGGCTAGGAAACATCTTCAGCAGAGTTTAGAGCAGTGGTGAAATCCAATTTTTTTTACTACTAGTTCCGTGGGCGTGGCTTGGTGGGCGTGGCAGGGGAAGGATACTGCAAAATCTCCATTCCCACCCCACTCTGGGGCCAGCCGGAGGTGGTATTTGGCGGTTCTCCAAACTACTCAAAATTTCTGCTACCGGTTCTCCAGAACCTGACAGAACCTGCTGGATTTCACCCCTGGTTTAGGGGATGTCAGTGTTCTTCTGTTTATAAGGATTTCAGGTGTGGGTATGTCAAGTTAGGGTCTTGTGATGAGTCATCAGTGAGTTTTGTGGATGGGTTTTGTGATAAGGAGATTACAACAGGTCAGGGTCATTGGCGGGTGAACTACTGGTGGTGGTGGAGGTTGCATGGGTTGGTTGTGGGTCGGTGCCACCGCTGGTTGGCTGCACGGTTGATTTGGATTCCGAGAGGTTCATAGGCTGATTGCAGGTCAATGTGTCTGTTGATGGAATTGCTTGTGGGGTGCCAGGCTTCTATGAACTCACGGGCTTGGCGGGCGGCAGCGTTGGCCGATGATTTTTGTGTTGCTCCAATCGAACTAGCGCCGTTTGGTGTCGGTGTGGGTAGAGATTCAGGATTTGGGATCGTGGCGTTTGACTGCCCAGCCGGTGTTCGTGGAGCCTGGACTGTTCTCCCGATCACTCCATCAACAGTGGGGCTCTGTTTGATTTTATTATCAGAATAATAACAGAATAACAGAGTTGGAAGGGACCTTGGAGGTCTTCCAATCCAACTCCCTGATCATTCCAGACAAGTGGCTTTCCAGTCTCTTCTTAAAAGCCTCCAGAGCTTCTGAAGGCAAATCATTCCACTGATTAATTGTTCTAACTGTCAGGAAGTTTCTCCTTCGTTCTAGGTTGCTTTTCCTCGTTGATTAGTTTCCATCCATTGTTTCTTGTCCCGTCTTCGGATGCTTTGTCTTTCTCGCTTACATCCAGATTTCATTCGTAAGAGTTGTCTCTTTGGCTCCTGAGTTGTGATTTTTTTCCTCCCTTGCCTAAAGGGATTGGTGCTTTTCTTATTAATGCCCCTTAAACTTTCTTCAAAATCCTTCCTGGTGTTTTTTTTTTTTTCCCCTCGAGAATAGAACATTCGTCTTTGCCTTCTAAACTTTTTTGTGTGGGGGGAGAAACTTTTGGTGATCCACCCACGGGAATGTCTTCCCGCCCCTGAGATTTTTGTGTTGGCACATCATCTCTGAACTGGCAGTGGGATCTGCAGTTGGGTAGAGAAGATGGCGGGCAAAGTGTACGATCTGCTTTACGTTCGTGCTATCAGTGGTGGCAGACAGCTTGTAACAACAACACGTCAACAGGAAGGTTGAATATTATATCATCACCCATCCATCACGTTGAATGTCAACTCTTCAGCATGTCCAATCGGCAGCTTTCGTGGCTTTGTTAACATGAAAGGAGTAGTTTATTTGAAGAGCTGCTGTATGGTTTTGATCTTCCCTCCGTCTTTCATTGTGTTGTAGCTTTTTAAAAGAAGAAGAAGAAGAAAAGAAAAAAAAAAGAAAGAGGGGGGGTAGACAAAATGAAAATAGATGTCAAGTTGATACAGTACCAAGATCGAGGTTGTTGTTTTTTCATCAGCTCTAAACATTTTGATTTGTTTTGAGCTTAAATCTTACTCCCTTTTGTGCTACTTTTTTTTTTAATTATTATTTTTCTTTCCTTTATGCCATTTGGTTTTTAGCATTTGTGCATATTTACGACCTCTGCGTTTGATGGCTGCATGCCTTGTTTTCACAGATGGTCAGTGGAAGGTTGTTGTTTTTTTTCCCCTCTCCCTCTTATTCACTGTAGCTTGCATTTTGATTTTGCTATATTTGTCACACTGCCACTGCTCACAGCTAGTAAGTGCCCACGCGCATGGTAGGGACTGAGGATTTGAATATGTGTGTGTGAGTGTGGTGTGTATAAAGGCATCTCTTGGAAATCAGGAAAATGAACGTTTGTGTGTTTGTGAGTGTGTGTGTATAAAAGGTAAAAGGTGC